>NW_025956507.1:0-42889 GCF_023159225.1 Perognathus longimembris pacificus
TCCTGGCTTTGTTTTTGCTCAAGGTTAACACTCCACCACTTTTGAGCCACAGTGCCACTTCTGGCCTTTTCTATATATGTGGTGCTGAGGAACTGAACTGAGGAGGGCTCCTTGTATACAAGGTGAGAACTTTACCACTAGTCCATGTTCCCAGCCCCAGTAATAGCATTTTAATTGATGCACTGGTTCATTGAAAAATATACATTGCAGTTATTATAAAACTAAACAATTTTTGAAAATTTGCTCACTATTTGTTTTTCCAGGGTCCTCTATCAACAGCAAAATCAGCCCATGGATGCCTTACAGGCTTATATTTGTGCTGTACAGTTGGACCATGGACATGCAGTAGCCTGGATGGACCTAGGCACTCTTTATGAATCCTGCAGTCAACCTCGAGATGCCATCAAATGCTACTTAAATGCAACTAGAAGCAAAAGTTGTAGTAATACCTCAACACTTGTAGCAAGAATTAAGTTTTTACAGGTGAGAGTTTAAGTAATATATTTTAAAAGATAGACCTCCCTTTAGAATAAGTAGCAGGACAAGTAGAAACATTGTGTATTGTTTTAATATTAGCTTATTTCCATACTCTTAATATTTTTATATTACTTTACTTTTCATTTTAATTGATTTGATATTTGAAATATGTTATTTACACATGTATTATGTTGAATATTAATTCATCACATATTCTACATTAATGTGTGTGAACATCATTTTGTTTGTGTTGTATACTTTTATATTGTCATAGTATTCCAGAGAAAACACAACACTGCTTTTTTTTTTTAACTTGAAGGTTCATAATAAGCATAGATGAGAAGTATGAAAACAGAGCATAGATTTGTTCTGGTTCTCACAAGTATTATCTAGGTGACCCTCTTGTACTTATCATCATCTAAACTTTCAGATTTAGAATCATATTCCTATTAAAACTAGATATTTATATAATTAAGGAAGATTTAGTGACATGCTCTTACTAAATAGGCTTGTGTTAAATTTGCTTTTTACATAATTTTTCCTAGGCTCAGTTCTGTAACCTTCCACAAAGTAGTCTACAGAATAAAACTAAATTACTTCCTAGTATTGAGGAGGCATGGAGCCTACCAATCCCAGCAGAACTTACCTCCAGGCAGGGTGCCATGAACACAACACAGCAGGTGAGAAGTTGGGTTCTCTTCTCTAGGTGCCCAGCTTTAAGGATTTTTTTTTTTATAGTAATCAAACTGTATTATTTATCCATATGTAGAATTGGCTTCTTTAAAGTGTAAAATATTTTTAATTTAAAAATAAAAATATTTTAATTTAGTTTACAGAGATATTAGATAAAAAAGAAACTCCTTTTTTCATGGGAAGAAACTTGGGTACCAATTAAAAAATTTTAATATATCTCATTATTGGAAACATTTATTAAGTGACTACCCATCAAACACTAACTGAATTTGAAACATTTTTTGTTTACAAAGTATATATTTCTTCATTGATGATTTACATGATATTTATTTTCATTGAAATACTTAAAGTTCATGGCTAAAACATTTTGTAATTTGAAAATATGAATTAAAAATGTATAGAACAGTAGTTTTGTTGTATTTTTTAAGGTTTACTAGGCCATATTATACCTCAGTTGATCAGCAATTTCACAGCAAAGCTTGTCAGTTATCTTTAATTGGGTAGAAGTCTTTTCCACTTCATGTGTACATGAACATACGTTATACATGCTAGGAAAAATCCAATAAAAATGAAATTCTAACTCTTCTGAAATTATGCCTGTTCTGCCTTTTTAAGTCAGAGGACAATAGAAAATGAAGCAGTATTTGTTTCATGTAATATCTTCATCATTTTATGTATACACAGAGAAATTTTGTCTATCATTTAATTCATTTTGCAATTTTTTATTTATTTATTTTTTTTGGCCAGTCGTGGGCCTTGGACTCAGGGCCTGAGCATTGTCCCTGGCTTCTTCCCACTCAAGGCTAGCACTCTGCCACTTGAGCCACAGCGCCGCTTCTGGCCGTTTTCTGTATATGTGGTGCTGGGGAATCAAACCTAGGGCCTCGTGTATCCGAGGCAGGCACTCTTGCCACTAGGCTATATCCCCAGCCCTCATTTTGCAATTTTAATTATTTTTTTAGAGGTTCCACTAGTAAGGAAATAAACTGATGATTGGGTATGTTGGAAAACCCTTCTAGTTCTCTGAGACATGTCTTAAATAGTGGCCTTCTCCCATAAGTTTATAGGTTTGCAAATTTATTGCACACTTTAGACTACATTAAAGAGAATTTTAGTATAATAAATTCTATAAGTATGTAAATATTCCAGATGGTACTCTTTTGGCATTTTACAAAACACTAAACACAATTTTTAGATTTCCTACATAATCCTAATTTTAAACTGAATTTTTCTCAGAATGATTCTGATTACTGGAATAGTGGACAAACTGTTTCATATAATCCTGTAGAGCAACAAATTTATACACAGTGTTGGACACCACAAAAAATTACAGGTATGGAGTATTGTTGTGACATGATTTCTAAGCAAAAGTAAGAGTTATTAAATTTAATACTTATGTAGGCAAAATGACCCTACATATCTCAGTGTCATAGAGTTGTATTCTATTGGAGAAGTTATAGAGAGAAATATTAAGTGGACAGTAGAATAAAAAATCAAGGGCACATTCAGTCCCCTCATTTCAAGCCCCACAACTGACCAAAAAAATAAATAAAAAAAGGGTATATTTTGAATATATTTAAGAAGTATAGATTTTAGAGATTACTCGTTATGAAAATAGAAATTCAGTTGATGCTCATGCACATATATTAAGATCTTGCCCATTTATTTCTTTAAACTATGTGCTAGAACTGGACATTTGATGGCTTACATCTGTAATCCTAGCCACTCAGGAGGCTGAGATCTGAGGACTGATTTGAAGCCAGTTCAGGAAGAAAAGCTTGTCATACTCTCATCTCTAAATAACCTTAAAAACTGGAAGTGGAACTGTTGTCTTTTGCCTTGAGCAGAAGTACTTAGGGATAGCACCCAGGACTTTAGTTCAAGACCCATGATTGACATAAATAAATAAAATATGTAAAGGATTTTTATTCTACCAATTATTATTTTATTCTTTTGTAACCATGTAATGTTCCTTAAATAAGATCCCACTTACATAAGTCCCCATTTTTTGGTATTTAATTCTTTTCAAATGATTTTATTACAAATTGAGGAATACATTACAGATTGATGAATACATTACAGATTGATGAATAAAAGAATTTTTAGGAAAAATAACTATTTAGAATAAATATTGGCATTTTATTATATATTTTCCTAATAATTTGCTTTTGTTTTCCTTGTTTTTTGTGTCTTAACATTAACCACTTTCTCAATTTGAATGTGTTGTTTGGCATAAATGTATATCAATCTTCTATTTCATGATGGAAAAAGATTTTATAAATTTTAGATTTATAACCCATAATTTTCAGCTGCTTTGTTGAGCATTAAGAAATCTCTTTTATTCAGGGAATACACCCCAAATAGCTTTTTATACTACATCAATTAGATGTTATAGTAAAAATAGTGATGTATTAAACAGTTTCAAAATCACACAGATAGTTTTCTTTTTTGCTTTTGAAGCTGAGAAAACAGGAGTTAGTCAAGTACAAACTAATAAGAACTTTTTGTTGTTGATGTGGTCTGTTGTAGGGCCTGGGTGCTGTCCTGAGCTCTTCAGCTCTAGTGCTCTACATTTTGAGCACTTCTGGTTTTCTAGTGGTTCCCTGTAGATAAGAGTCTCATAGGGCTGGGGATATGGCCTAGTGGCAAGAGTGCTTGCCTCATACACATGAGGCCCTGGGTTCAATTCCCCAGCACCACATATACAGAAAATGGCCAGAAGTGGTGCTGTGGCTCAAGTGGCAGAGTGCTAGCCTTGAGCAAAAAGAAGCCAGGGACAGTGCTCAGGCCCTGAGTCCAGTCCCCAGGACTGGCCCCCGCCCCCCCCCCCAAAAAAAAGAACTCTAATAGACTTTCTCAGTCCAGGCAGCTTTGAGCCATGATTCTCATATCTCAGCCTTCTGAGTAGCTAGGATTATAGGCATGAGCCACAGGCACCCTACCATGGCTTGAACTTTCTGTGGACTAATATCCAACTCATCACTGCCTACAAACTTTGTCTCTAGCCAGTAACCAGATGCAGCTGTAACCAATTTCTTGTGTAGGAAATCCTTTTTCTAGTAGACATTTATCTGTAGGCTTGTGTTCCTTTCAGCATATCACAAATTGTAGGAAATACAAACACTATATAATTTTATAACAGGAAGTCGAAGTAATGGATATGTACCTTACTTGCAGCAAAACACATTACTCTACCTCATAACTGCACAAACCAGAACAGCAGCACAAGAGAGCCATGGAGAAACCCACTTTCTAATTCTGCTCAGGTAAAAGAAGGACTAGTTATTTTTTTTGGCTCTTACACCATGCTTTATCTTTATTTAGCTGGTGTACATTTTGAGAAGAAGAAATAAAAACTTCAGAGATGGTTTTATATTTTCAAATTACCTTAAGTAATTCATAATAGAATTCATAATAGAAACTTCTGAAGTTTCTTGAAGCTTGAGGTTTAAATTTTGATTTGTCTGTGTAATGTTTATTGTCTGTGTAGTTTTAATTCTAGACTATACTCTCTTGAAATAGTTGACAGTAGCAGTTGGGTACAGTCCAAATAGCCATATGTGAGTATTAAACATCCTATGCCATCATATACTATACGGCCAGCATGTTTTAAATATTCTTTTCTCTTTTTGCATCATATCATGTCTATAAAACACGTAACTGTACCACCAATCCCAGCTTTCTTTTAACTTTAAGTATGGTGCATTTGCTTAGAAGATCATTTTCCATCTCTTCAATGGGGAGTTTATTTCAGTTCTTGGCTGTGAGATGGTTACAATGGATGGATGGATGTTGTTCTCAGATGCACTCTGCAGTTCTTTTCTTTAGATAGAATTGAGCCCATTAATGTTTATAGTTGTTATAGGGAGATATGTTCTTTTTCTTGTGTGTTTGCTGTTTACCTATATTTTGCTTCTTTCCTATTGTTGTGTATGTGTTTTTTTTGTTTGTTTGTTTGTTTGTTTGATCTCCCATTGACTTTTATCTGATGTGGTTCCCTGGTCTTGACTTTTTTCTACAGATTGAACTGAGCTGGCTTATTGTTCATATATTCTTTTAATTTTTCTTTATTATGGAAAGTTTTGGTTTCTCCATTGAGTGTAAATTCTAACTTTGCTGGCTACATCAGTCTGGGTTGGCAGTTACTGGCCTTCAGGGCTTGGAGTCCTCTTCCAGTCTCCTCTTGCATTGAGAGTTTGTGTGGAATGGCTTGTTGTGATCCTGATTTTTTTTTTTCCATTGTAGTGTAGCTCTGTCTTTGTACAACATTCTGAGTAAGCTCTTTGTTACTTAGGTGTGATGATTTTGTTAGGATGTGTCTGGTGGTGTTTCTTCTAGGATCTGGGCTACTAGTTCTGTATGCTTCCATTATGTGGGTAGGGTTTTTTAAGGTTGGGGAAATTTTCTGTAATCATTTCACTGAATAAGTATTGCATACCTCTGTTCTAATATTCCTGTCTCTCTTTGATTGTAATTATATGCTGATTATATCTATTGGCTTTGCCTTCCATCTCCTGATCTTCCCTTTGGTGAATTTTACACTTCTTTGAGGTTTTTTTTTTTTTTTTTTTAATCTTCTACTCCTGATAGTCTACTTTCAACCTCACATACTCTCTTATCTGTGGCTTCCGTTGTAGTTTGCATTGTGGAAACTGAGCTGTTTATGGCTCCCAGATGGTTCTCAAGGTGTTAATTTCATCGTTTAATAAGTTGAGCTTCCTATCTATTTTTTCCTGCAGTTCTGCTGTCAGGGTGTTAATTTCTTCTTTTAACTTATTTTAACAAGGCATTAGCTGTATCTGTCTTTATTTGCATGTCTTTCTTGAGTTCCTAAAGTTACTCTTTATGCTCTTGGTATTGTTTTCAATATTCAGGTTTTATATCCGTGGCCAACCCTGTCATCATCTCCTGAAGTGTTTTTGTATTCTCCATGTTTTCTTCACTCCCACTGGAGTTTTCTCCTGGGTTGCTGTTGACTTTTAGAGTTGGTGTGTTTCCTTGACCATTCATGAATCCTTTAATTTTCCTTTTTGATTGTATCTGGCCAGCAGGGATTATAGGAACTGTGTCTCCTTCTCTTCCTTTTGGTGGCCAGTTGGTGGCTGCCTTTGCTTTCCTCAGGACTCAGTCACAGTGGGTGGCCGACCAAATGTGTGACCTCTTTGCTTGCTTGAGCACTTGGTGTTCTGCTCTAGCTGAATGGGGGATTCAGACAGTGGGTCTGATGTGCTGTGAGAGCTGAGTTGATTATATTCAGACTTCAGGGTTAAGCATTGCTTCAGAAGGGCTGGGCTTCTAGCGAGTGCTGTTTTGTTTTGTTTTGTGCTTTTGTGCCTTGGCCCTGGGTTGTTTTTCTTTGTCCTATGCGAGTGGGCAGGTGTGGGTGCACAGGCGCCTGCTTGCTTGTGTGTATGCTCAGGCATGTGCACATTCCTTGACTACTGCCAAAGCACTCACCCTCTCTGCCCTAACTGAATTAAGTGGCTTTCTCTGAGGGCGAGTGCTTTGCCAAGGCAATGTGTTGCCCCTTGTAAGCCTATTTGGCAAGAGTTGGCTGGTTAGGAACCTTTCTCCTGTTGGCTCCCTCTGCAGATAAAATATACCCAAGCATTGCTGCTGGGAGCACACCAACAGCTGCTGTCTCTTGTAATCTCTGATAGCCATACTCCACCACGTATGGGATCCTTTGGGCTCCCTCCTGGAAGCTGACCAGGGGGCTGGTGAAGGTGGGGGCGGGGGCTCTAGTCTCTTATGGGGACCAGGTTGTGTTCTTTGGGTCTCTGCCAGAGCTGGTCTCCCATTTGGAAGGGTCCCTGTTAGGGTACTCACTGTTCTTGGGGACTGGAAGTGCCCTGTGGTGCTGTGAGAACTTTCCTGGTCTGATTGTGGCTGTTCCTTGTCTCTGCTCTCAGTCTGTGCTGTCCCGCTCCTGCAACCTGTCCATCTCCTATGCTGTGGGAGTTTTCTTCTCTGGATTCTGCAGTTGCTGGAGTCCTGCAGTCCTCTGGTGGCTGCTTAAGTGTCATGGCCACCTCCATCAAAGGGTTGGAGAGGGTCTTCACTATTTTCCCACTTTGTGCAGTTTGTGGGCTTTTGTTCTTTTCCTGTACCTGTGGTTCTGTGCTTGTTTGGATTTTCTTTGTTGCCAATTTCTTGAGGTGTGGGTATTGGGTATTGGGATTCTCTATTCACTATTTGGTTGGCAAGAGCTGGGGTGATTCCCTATTGATTCACTGCCATCTTCCTTCCTGTACTGGACTGTATTTTTGGAACTGTTCTAGGTATAGAAAAAAATCAAGGAAAAATATAGACGATTTGATTCCCTTTATTAACATCTTATATTCATGTTGTACATTTGTCACAGTGACCAAGTAACACAGATTATTAACTAAAGCTCATAGTTTCATCATGATACTGTCAAACCAAATAATTTCCTTTCAGCTCTGCCTGAACCTATGTCATCTACTGATTTTTTTTTGTTCATTTCTATAATATTGCCTTTTCTAAAATGTCTTCTGGCTATAATCATGAGAGAGTTTTTTTTTTTTTCAGATTCTTATCTTTAGTTTGGATATATAGCTGTAGTTTACCCTTTGTAATTAATTGTATAATAAAAACTTACATAGTTTTTACTCCTTAAATGGCAGTCAATTGGATATTTTAGTAATTCTTCAAACATGTGACTCTCCTGTATGCTTCTGGTGTTCTGACATCTGTCAGTGTAGATAAAATTGAATGATATTAGAAATACCCAAATTGACATTGGCATACAAAAAGGTTTTCTCTTACTGATATGGTGCTTTCATTTTACAGCTTACCTGGTAAAAGTCTTGATTTACTGTGATGTTATTGTGAATATGATTGTATTTCTGATTGTTTTCTCAGCATATGTTCACCCCCACCCCCTTTCGGTTGGAGCTTGAAATCAAGGCCTGAATTGTGTATTAGATCTTTCATGGTTAATGCTAGGGCTCTACCACTTTCAGACACAACTCCAGTTTAGGCTTTTTTGTGGTTGAGATAAGTGTCTCAGGGACTTTGTGGGTCTGAACCACAATCCTCAGATCTCAGCCTCCTGAGTAGGTGGGGTTACCTTTTTTCTCCCCTTTCTTCTCCTTTTCTTTCCTCCCTCCCTCCCTCCCTCCCTCCCTCCCTCCCTTCCTCTCTCTATCTTTTCCTTTCCTTTTTTTTTTTTTTTTTTTTTTTGGTCAGTTATGGTGCTTGAACTTAGGGCATGGGTACTGGCTGCCCATGAGCTTTTTCACTCAAGGTTAGCCCTCTTCCACTTTGATTTTGAGATGCAGCTCCACTTCTAGTTTCATGGTAGTTAATTAGAAGTACAAATCTCACAGACACTTCTTTTCTTTCTCTCTTTCTCTCTTTCTTTCTTTCTTTTTTTCTTGCTAGTCCTGAGGTTTGAGCTCAGGGCCTGAACACTCAAGGTTAGCACTCTACCACTTGAGCAACAGCACTACTCTGTCTTTTTAAAAAATTGTCTTTTTGTATATGTGGTGCTGAGGAATTGAACCCAGGGCTTTATGTATATGAGGCAAGCACTCTACCACTAGGCCATAGTCCCAGCCCCGTCTCACAGACATTTCTGCCCTGGCTGGCTTTGAACTGTGATGTTCAGGACTCAGCTTTCTGAATAGCTAGGATTACAGGCATAAGCCACTGATATCTGGCTACCATGCTTATTTTTATCTTACTACATTGCTGAAAATACTTATCAGCTCTGAGTTTCTGATGAAGTCTTTTGTATTTTTTGTGTGTAGATTCATATTATCTGCAAATAACATGGGGGTATTATTACTTATTTCAGTTTTATGTTCCCTTTCTTCCTATTATTGCTGTATCTGATTAATGAAAACACTAAGTTTTGAGAGCATGTAGATCCTTATATTTATTATTGGCTGGTGGCTTGTCATACATATAATCTTTATTATAGTAAGATTTGCCCCCTTTTATTCCCGTTTTCTTCGGAGCTTTCATCATGAAATTATTTTGAATTTTGAAAATTTTATGTATATTTGTGTAAACATGTGTTTTTCCTCTTTATTCTGTTATCATGCTGTTCCACATTTGTTGATTTGACTGTGTTAAAATCCAGAAATGAAACTCATTTGATGTTAAGGGAGTTTTCTAAATTAATTGTAGAATTTACACACACATACCCTGAGGATTTTGCAACTCTATACATCAGGAAAAATAATGTATAGTTTTCTTATTTTTATTCATTTATACTTTTCTTTTTTATGCTGTCCTTTTACTATACCAGGATTCTCCTCATTTCTAGAATTTGGTTGCCTTTCTATTTCATGGGATAACTTGAACAGCCATCATATGAGTCCTTCAGATGTCTGAATTTATCCAAGACTCAGTCTTGTCCTGGAGTTCTTTTGTTGGGAAACAAATAAAATAAATTTTATTGTTCATTATATATTGTTCATTAGATATCTAGGGGAATTTCTATTTCTCTGAATTTTTATTTCTTAATTTTATTTGTATATTTTATTTATTCCTTTGAGCTTTCTTGTTAAAATTTTCTCAGATAATCCTTTGAATTTTATTGTGTTTTAATCTAAAGTTTTATTAAATTTCTTTCTTTTTTTTTTTTTTTTGCCAGTCCTGGGCCTTGGACTCAGGGCCTGAGCACTGTCCCTGGCTTCTTCCAGCTCAAGGCTAGCACTCTGCCACTTGAGCCACAGCGCCACTTCTGGCCGTTTTCTGTATATGTGGTGCTGGGGAATCGAACCCAGGGCCTCATCTATACAAGGCAAGCACTCTTGCCACTAGGCCATATTCCCAGCCCCTAAAGTTTTATTAAATTTCTTTCGAATAATTTAGCTGAACGTTTTCTAATTTGGTTTATCTTTTTTTTTAATTTTTATGTTTTCCTTGTTTTATTTATTGCCAGTTCTAGAGCTTGAACTCAGGGCCTGAGCACTGTCCCTAGCTTCTTTTTGCTCATGGCTAGCGCTCTACCACTTGAGCCACAACACCACTTTGGTTTTTTTCTATATATGTGGTACTGAGGAATCGAACCCAGGGCTTCATGTACACAGGCAAGCACTCTACCACCAGGACATATTCCCAGCCCCTGGTTTATCATTTTAAAGAAACTGAGTTTTTTATTGATTATATTTTCAAATTTATTCCTTGATATTTATTTTGTGTTCAATCTGGTAATTTTGGACTTATTGTGTTCTTGGTTTTATAGGACCTTGAGGTGTGCCATGAGGTTATTACTACGTTGGCCTATAGGGATAAACATCTCTTTAATTTTTCTTTGTTATTTTCCTTTGGTCCTGTTGTACTTTCCATTTTGGTTCTAGAGTTTTATGTTTCTTCCATACTTTCTTTGATGATAGTCTGACCACTCTCAAAAACTTATTTTTCAGTATCTCATGTTTATTCAAGTTTTTATACTTACTTCTGCAGTTGGTACATATTTTTTACCATGTGTACAATATACAAAATTGTTTTGTGTTTTTATTTACTATTATTTGTGTGAGGGGTGTGTGTGTGTGTGTATGTGTGTAGCTCTGTATCAAGCTATTTTAGCTTTTTTTGCTCAAAGCTAGCATTATACCATTTGAGCCATGCCTCCACTTCTGGCTTTTTGTTGGATAATTTGTGATGAGTCAAATGAGCTTTTCTGCCTTGGGCAACTTTGTACCTCAGTCTTTATATCTCACCTTTCTAAATAGCTAGGATTATAGGTGTGAACTTTTTGTATTTGTTAATATTTTCTATATGTCCTAAACTATGTTATACTTTGGAGAACGTTTCAATTTCTGCTGAGAAGAATGTGTTCTATTTTAATGAAGTATTTTATTGTTGAATGAAGTAATCTATAGACATCTGTTAAGTCCATTTATTCTATTTTTAGTATATTAAGGAGTCTCATTAATGTTTTCCAAAATGACTATTAATTTACATTCCAAATAATAACAGTAGTCTTTCAGAGTTTACATTTCTGTTTGTCTGCTTAACATTGGTTTTGGTATTGTTATGTTGCCTTTGTGTTGAGATAAACAGCATTTAGGAGATAGCTCATTGTCAATTTGTTATCCATTTTTTTATGCCCATAGCCATATGTGCCTTATATTGTTTTACTTTGAGAAATGTTTTTGTTAGGTGGGACTTTGGTCTGTGTATGTGTGTTCTTTGTATAGTTGTTGAATAGTTTATTTTTTTTACACTATTCAGCCAGACACCATTGCTCACACCTGTAATTCCAGTCACTTTGATCAGAAAAGCCATTATTGAAGGCAAGCACAACAGAAAGTTGTGAGAATCTATTATATCTTTAATAACAGCTATTTGGGAATTGCAAGACAGAAGATGAATATCTGAGAGCCATTCCAGGACAAAATAGAATAAAGTGAAAAAAGAAAGGAAAAAGGGCCATAAGCAAGCAGCCAGTTTCTCATACCAGTAATACTACCTAGCCAGAAGGTTGAGATCTGAAGATTTTCAAAGCCATGATCAGAAAAATCTATGATATTTTTAAATCTAATAAACACCAAAAAGTTGGAAGTAGAGCTGTGGCTTTTGTGATAGAATGTTAGACACAAACACAAAAGCTCAGGTCCTGAAATGAAGACCCAGAACTAGCACCAAAGACAAAGAAGAAGATAGAAGAAGATGTGAAGAGGGGAAATGGACAGAAAGGTTAGATTAGATGTAGGGGGAGGGATAAGGAAAACAGATGTAGCTCTAGTGACAGAATTAGTAGAATCTTATTACTGAATTAGAAACTACTAATTGCAAATCCCTATACTACATAAGACAAGAAAAAGAAATAATTTGTGCAAAAACCCCAGTAACATTCCTCTGCATCATTCCTCTGTAGATAATTAGAAACCATACACTGCTGGCTTATGCTAATATGTGGAGGATTGAGATTGAAGAGTTTGTGAGATTCTGTCTCCATTTAACCAACAAAAAGCCAGGCTAGAGTGATGTCTCAAATAATTGAGTGCCAACCAAGGAAAAGAGAGCTGAGCGAATGAGTGAGTGAATGAATCCAAGCCCTTCTACTGACAAAACTAAAATAAGAAATGAAAAGTACCCAAGAGAAAGAGACTGAAAAAGACAAGTAAAAGTAAATATACTATGTATTTATAGATTACATGTATTAATGCTATTATAAAATGTCAGTGGCACCCAGAGCAACCTAAAGACCCAGTGCAATCATTATTTTTTTTTAAAAAATGACATTTTTTCATAGGTTTTAATAACAGAATTTACATGGAACTGCAAAAGACCCTAATGTCAATGCACTCTAGAAAATGAAAAACAAAAATTAGTATGAAATCTGACTTCAAAAGATAATACAAGACTCTTGTGTAGTAAGTGTTGCCTCTTTGGTTTTATTCCAGTACCAAAAAAGAAAGCAAAACAAAAAGAATAACAGATTCTAGGTGCTGGTGGCTCACTCCTGTAATTCTAGCTACCCAGGAGGATTGAGGTTCAAAGCCTGCCCAGGTAGGAAAAGCTGTGAGAGATTTATCTCCATTTTATCACCAAAAAGCTATATAGCTGTAGGTTAAGTGGTAGAATGTCACCTGTGAGTGAAAAATTTCAAAGATGGTCCTGAGGTCCCTACACTCAAAAAAACAGAACCAAACACCAAAAAGCAACAAACACAAAGATGTAGCAACCAAAAGTGAATGTTTTTGACATTTAAAACAGGCATTAAGAAAAGAGCTGAATGGAATAGAGCAGATAACACATTAATGAGTGTGTGTGTGTGTGTGTGTGTGCGTACTCTATTTTTTGTATCAAGGCATAGGAGGCTGAGATAGAGAATTATAGTCCCTTGGCAAAAATGTGAATACTTATTCCAAAAAAGAAAAAAATTGCCAGGCACTAGTGGCTCAAACCTGTAATCCTACCTAATCAGGAGCTGAGATCTATGGATCATGGTTCAAACCAACTGTGCAGGAAAGGCCATGAGGTGCTTATCTTCAGTTAGCTGTCCGAAAACCAGAAGTGGTAGTGGCTCAAGTGTAGAATGCTAGCCTTGAGCTGAAGAATATTTTTTGCTAAAGTTTTTTTGTAGCCATCCTCTTTGTCTAATTTAGGCATACTGAAATTCTCATATATTGTCACTTTTATTCATTTTTGGTAGTACTGGTGTTCGAAATCAGAGTTTCGTGTTAGTCTGACATTCTGTCACTTTAGTCACACTTCTGGCTCTGTGGTTTTTTTAATATTAATTTTACTGTGGGTTTTTTTTGTTTGTTTTGTTTTTTTCTATTTCTGATTTTCAAGGTATAGCCTTGTTAAGGTGTGTGTGTGTGCACGCGCGCACGCGGGCAGTATTGTGTCATGTCCAGGGGTTTGAATTCAGGGCCTAGGCACTGAGATTTTTCACAGAAAGTTGTGCTTTCTACTACTTAAGCCACAACAACTTTAGTGGCCTTCTGGTGGTTAGTTGTAGGTAAGGGTCTCACAGACTTTCCTGTTTCTTCTTGGCTTTAAACAAAAGTCCTCAGTTCTTTACTTCCTGAGTTGGTAGGATTACAGGTGCAAGTCACTAACTAGTACCTGACAATCTTGTTAACTTTTGTACCTAAATGGGCTTTGTACTATAGCTCTCCCATTTTCTGCCTTCTTAGATGCTACTACTAACTTATATATAAAGCATAAACAGACATGCTCACTTTTTTTTGTATTTGAGCTTTTATATAAACTCATCATAAACACATTTTTTCATAGTTATTTGCTTGAATGTGACTGATGACCGTTTGATCTGCCTATTAACTCTATATAAACCTTTCTCTAGATTTGGAACATTTTGGTTATTTTTCATTGAGTGCACTTATTAAACTTTGTCTTTCTTTACTTCCTTTGAACTAAACTTTGTCTTTCTTTACTTCCTTTGAACTAAAGTGGCCAAAAATTAGCTGAAAGATTTCATAAGCTTTCCTCATTTTCCACTGCATTGGTTTCTTTGTCTGCTTCATCATATCTGCTATTGATACTTCCTCCCTTGTTATTTGTTTTCTTCATTTTTCCAACTTCAGGTATTTTTAATTTTTTCAGACATTCCAGTCTGTTAAATTGTGAATTTCTGAGTCCATTTTTAATTTTCTGAGTCAATTTTCAGATTTCTTCATGTGTCTGGTCCTCTTTATCACTATCATTTTTTAATGATATGTTAGCAATACATGTCCATTTTTTAGAAATCAAGTCCTAGTAGTTTATTTACACTATTTTTTGGTTATAAGGCTTGTGATCTTTGTTCAACCCAAGTTGAAATTATTTGAATTTTCCTTAATCCCTTGCTGTATTTGGTCTAGGGAATGCAGCCTTTATAGTATAGAGATGATGGCTGGTGATTGTACTTCTGGATACATCGACCATGTTTCTGGAAGCATGGTATATCTTGACAGTTTCTTAGTTGATTAGAAGGCAGAAAAACACAATCCCCCCCAACTCTATTCTGTTTATAAGTGATCTTTCACAATGACTTCACTCATTATTTTAAGTGGTTTCACTAGTTGAAGTAAGTCTTGCATTTTACAGGTATCATTTTCCACTGAAGAAACCTTACATACTTCAGAGAAATTTTGTCTACACAAAATTGGTCCTTTACTAATAGTTTTCTTAGCTCTTTACTTCAGTCCATTACGACTTTCCTTCTTAGGTTTTGAGTATTTGAGGTATTAAACTTGAGTTTAGGTACCTGCCTCCTACATTTGGTAGGAGTACAGACTTAAAGAGCAAAACTAGAACTTTCACTCCAGCTTTTTAATCTGATATCACTGTGATTTTAAATTTTATTTATGAACTCAGTGGAATAAATTCCTTCAGGTATTTTCTTTGTGTCTTCATTATGTCTTATCTCCAAAAATATGTTTAGAAAACTTTCCTCAGACATCTTGTCTGATTTCTGTAGTTTTCCAAACTTCCATATTTACTGAATTACATTGAGATTTTATGTTTATTAATCATGATTTCCTCTATTTTTACTTCTTTTCATAGATGTTAATGTTAGAGATTAAAATTTTTCATGGAATCTTTTTCTTTCCATGCTGTTCATGGGGCCTGAACTTGGGTTTGGGCATTGCTCCTGAATCCTTTTGCTCAAGTCTTAACAATGTGAGCCACAGCACTACTTCCTCTATGGTATCTTTTTATTTACCATCAGTAACTTTTTTTTACACTGTGTTCCCCTGTTATTCTATAGATTTCTATATCAATTATGTAGTGTAGTATAATTTTCTAAATAGGTGTCAGTCTTTTTGTTATTGGTGGTTGAGTAGTGTTTTGTCTTTGAGTCTTGAACTCAAGGACAAGGCATTGTCCCTAGCTGTTTTTACTACTCTACTGCTCTACTGCTCTACTGCTTTGAGCCAGAGCACTACTTCTGTTTATTTCTTGTAATTAATTAGATAAAAGTCTCACAGATTTCTGCCCAGCCTGGCTTTGATCTCAGCTTCTGAGTAGCTAGAATTATAGACAGGAGCCACCAGCGTCCAGTTAGGTTTCAGTCTTTTTGTGAGTGTTTCCTTCACAAATGTTACTCATTTTTTAAATCTACTGATTATATGAAGCAAGACCTAACAGAGGTATATTTGAGAATTTTATCTTCTAAGGTTCTATTAAAACTCCAGTTAACTGTTGATGTCTCATAAAATTTGCAAGATAATTTTCCTTCAAGAGTATATTTTAATAAGAGTTTACTGAGGACATTCCTGAATGACTTTATTTAATGAAGATTTTTGCCCTTTACAATATTGTCCGAGTTTCTTGAGGTGCATCTCAAAAAAAGTCTGGTTATAAGGAGAAATGGGTGATGGTGTTGCACATGTATAATCTTAGCAACTAAGAGGCTGCTTAACAGGAAGATCAAGAGTTTGAAGCCATCAACTAGCTAATGAGAACCTGTTTCTTTTTAGAAAAACTAATGACTAAAGCTTGATACTTCTATAGTGTTTTTTGTTTGTTTGTTTGTTTTTTCTTTTCTGTACCATTCTAGAGCTTGAACTCAAGGCTTGAGCTTCTTTTACTCAATGCTAGTGCCCTACCACTTGAGCCATATCTCTACTTTTTGCTTTCATGGTAGTTTTAGTGGAGATAAGAGTTTCACTTTCCTACCTTGGTGGACTTTGAACCATGATCCTCAGATCTATGCCTTCTGAATAGCTAAGGTTACCAGAATGAGCCACAAGTGCCTGCCTTCTACTATAGTTTTTACTTTTTAAGCACTGGAACTTGAATGTCTAACTTCTTTCACTCTGTGCAGTGTTTCAAGGCTTATCCCAGCAAGCATTCATCAGTATTGTCCTTATTTTCAGTGTAAAAATAATGTAATAGGGGCTGGGAATATGGCCTACTGGCAAGAGCACTTGGCCTCATATACATGAAACCCTGGGTTCGATTCCTTAACACCACATACATAGAAAACAGCCAAAAGTGGCGCTATGGCTCAAGTGGCCAAGTGCTAGCCTTGAGCAAAAAGAAGCCAGGGACAGCACTCAGGTCCTGAGTCCAAGGCCCAAGACTACCCCCCAACCTCTCCCCCCCCAAAATGTAATATTGTAATGATTTATCTGAATCTCTTAAAGCCTATTTTTAGATTTGCTTACCCTCTGGCTGTTATGAATATTATTGCTATACATATCAATACATTGAGTACCATGTGTCATATTGTTTGGCTACATATGTTGCCTGAAATTACTGAATTTTATACAAACTAGATTTACCTTGTTTACAAACCACAAAACTTCCATTGCCTCCCTCAACCTGCTCAGCTTTACATCATTACATCTCATTCTCAATTTGCCATTTCATTCCCAATTACATTAATTGTCCCTTTAACTGCCTCTTACTTTCTGAATATTAGCTCTTCTCCTTGTTGTGATTTTGGATATATATTTTCCTGTGATAAATGAGCTGTTCTTTCTTGTGTTCAGTGTCATATAACTGTCCTTTGGTCTGGTTGGGCACTTATTTATTTCAATTGAGCTGCTTATCTTTTTCGTTTTGTTTTGTTTTGTTTTGTTTGTTTGGCCAGTCCTGGGCCTGGGGCTCAGGGCCTGAGCACTGTCCCTGGCTTCTTCTTGCTCAAGGCTAGCACTCTGCCACTTAAGCCACAGCGCCACTTCTGGCCGTTTTCTGTATATGTGGTGTTGGGGAATCGAACCCAGGGCCTCATGTATACAAGGCAAGCACTCTTGCCACTAGGCCATATTCCCAGCCCCTGAGCTGCTTATCTTTTTAAATTTTCATACTTAACATTTCTTGATTATTCATTGGGTGTCTGCACAAGTAGTGAGGTGATTATGTGTTTATAATTTTATTATAATTTTTATAGTCATATTGTAGCTTATTATATTTAAATATATTCTCGCAGATTCTTTTTTGTTGAGATTAATTTTATTGTCAAGGTGGTGTACAGAGGAGTTACAGCTACATAGCTAAGAATGAGTACATTTCCTGTCAATCATTGTTATCCCTATCTCATTTTTCTCCCACTTTCCCTCCTCCCCAATCCCATTGCTCCCCAAATTGTAAGTTAATCTTCTTTTTCTTTTCTTTTTCTTTCTTGCCAGTCCTGGGGCTTGAATTCAGGGCCTGAGCACTGTCCCTGGCTTTTTTGTGCTCATGGTTAGCACTCTATCACTTGAGCCACAGCACCACTTTCAGCTTATGTTGAGGAATCAAACCAAGGGCTTCCTGTATGCTAGGCAAGCACTCTACTGCTAAGCCACATTCCGGCCATAAAGTTCATTTTCACATATTGTCTTGTGACTATCACGGTTGCATTGGTTCACCCTTTGTCTCACCATGTTGTTGTTACCCTTCCTTTTTCCAGTTCAGATAAACATATATACAAGACACAGTTTCCCAGATTATTGTTGCTATTTTCAAATGCATTATAATAGAATTGGCTTGCTAAAATATTTATGCATACTTAATTTGGAAACTATTAAATGAAGATTATACTGGGTCTTGTTTTTATACAGTGATATGATGGCAATTGTAGGTTACTGTTGTAAACTAAAAGAATTCATTATTGGAATAATTATTTGTAAATGTGATTGGAAAGTGTTTTTTTTTTTCAGTATTTTCTTGCTTTCCACTGCTGTATCAAATATCTGATATAATTAACTTGTAGATATTTCAATCTATGAAGGGTCCCAAAGTTTTCTTTGGCCTGTCATAGTACCTTCTAAGTACAAGTATGTTATGGGAAAATGATATTTACCTTTTGGCTAGTAACTAAGGTGAGGGGAAAAAAGTGAATAATTTCACTGTCCTCTTCAGGAATAAGCCACCAATTTCTGGAATACTAAGTTTCTTACTAACTTTCTAATTATGATCATGCTGGCTTATTGAGATGAGATTCACTAACTTTCTTATAAAGCTGACCCAAGATTTTCTCTAATCTCTACTTCTGGAATACATGAGATTATATCATAAGCCTGAGCCTCACTGATTTTATCCTCAAAGGTTCATGTTAATCTTGCAGCACAAAATACAGGCAGAGTATTTGGTTTTGCAACTATCCCAGGATTTCTTAGTTTTTCTCAGAAATCCTAGAGTCCTCTCTGAGACTCAAGATAAATTTAGCCATAAACATCCTTTTGTAAAAAATTACATTTTTGTTATCTATAATAGTTGTACAAAAGAGATGCCATTCAGCAAGCCAGTTTAAGAGTATAGTCTTGATCAGTGTTACCCTTTTTATTCTCCTGTCCCTTCCAACCTTTCCCCTTGATTTTCTTTATTTCATATTGATATGCATTTTCCCAGTTCTTTCTCTCTTCTTTGATCTAACCCAGTTTCAGTATATAATGATTTACTATTGTCTTCCTATTATTTTTATTTAAAACTAAAAACATTATTAAGTGTGGAAGTTAAGCTCAAAGAAACCAGACATAATTTTTTTCTAGTTTCATCCATTTATTTGAATTGATGTAATATGACTTTCCCTAATTGATGATAAAATTCCATCATATGTGTTTGTGTGTGTCTACACACAGATATATACACATATATGTATATATCACATGTGTGTATATTTGTATATACATACATATCACATTTTCTTAATTCAGCTCTAACTTCTTTAGTCATTTTAGATCAGACTCCACTCTCACATATAATCATGTAATCATTCCTTCAGAGGTTACCCTCAAGTACTCTGATCCTACTTGACATTGTTTTTAGTGCAGGTTTTGGAATCACATTGATGACACCAATGGATTTATACTTTAGCCTGTGGGAGCCATGACTATCTCTTACCTTGCCAGCTAAAACTAACCTCAAGGGACATACTTCTTGTACTAAGAAAAAGAAATGTTGGTCACTCCTTTGGAGAAAATCCTATAAAAAATTACCTTAAAAATTCATTTCTGTATCTCTGGGCTATAATATTATAGATTCCCAAGATTCCTACTGCCATGGTACTGATGCTAATCTTCTTTGCAGGTCACTAAAGTGGCCTTTAGATCTTCCTTTCTGGCCAAATTTTCCATATGTTTTTGCTCTAATTCTCTTTGCTGCTAATTTTTCAATGTAAACTTTTTAAAAAGTAGTTGCTACTACTGATGTTACTGCCTAAATGTTCTGCTGCTTTGAAAACAGTTTCTTTTATGTTTTGTTTTGTTTTGTTTTGCCAAATAAGTACTCTGACATCTTTATGTATTATTTGTTTACTTTGACCATATTTTGGCTTGAATTCAAGTGCTTTAGTAAGCTTCCACTTGATTGATGTCTCCAGTCTTTCTTGCTTTAAATATTTTTCAGATACGGTTTTTGTTTCATTTATTTCTGCCTGAGGCCTTTTCTGTATCTTTAGAAAGCAATCTTCTATATGAAAGCAATGCTTCCTGTATGCTGGAGTTACACACTTATTTTTCGGGTACAGTATTCTTGTTTTTTGAAAAAAAGTTTTTTTATTGAGCTCAAACTGCAGCCCTTCCTGATTTCTACCCCTGATGTAGCTAGAACTGTGGATACACACTACCATGATTAGTCTAATGTATCTCCTTCAAATTACTCTTTGAGAGAAATATCATGGAGTGGAAAAAAAATGCCTTCAGGTTCCTTTGCTTTGGTGTATTGCATTTGGGTAACGTGGTATAATTCCCAAATTCCCTCATCTCCTTCAAAAACCTTATAAACACATTTCCCCTTACATTTTGGTCAGCATCCTAGACTGTTACCAGAGTTACCTGTTAAATCTCCTTGAATCAT
The DNA here is from genome assembly GCF_023159225.1 of Perognathus longimembris pacificus. Lineage (NCBI taxonomy): Eukaryota > Metazoa > Chordata > Mammalia > Rodentia > Heteromyidae > Perognathus > Perognathus longimembris. The sequence goes on from NW_025956507.1 coordinate 20,392, forward strand.
TTTTGCTTTCTCTAGGCTATTTCCACCAACTTTTCTAAATTCCTTCTGCAAACCAGTTCTAAACTGCTCCACATTATCACTTACAGTGAATGGGCACTGTCTTTCACAACTGCAACCAGTTTATTCTTATTAGCTTTCTAGTACTCTTATGTTGCTTCTTTAAGTTATGGTTGGTATTGTTAGGCTAGGAATAAAAGTCAGAAGTAAACTGCTTGACTAAGATGCCAAATACCCTGGGTTTGACATCTAGTTACCACCAAAAAAAGATGGTGGGGAGAGGGTGGAGGGGAAAGAGGAAGGAGAATTATTGATCTTTATATTTCCTAACAGATTTGGTGGGAAATGTTATTACCTCTATCTTTATATACCTAACATTTGGTGGAATATGCCATCTCAATAAGTCGTTAATCAATGACATTGCATTTAGAATGTGTTCATCTATTTGAGGGGCTGTTGAAAAGTAGAAATTCAAGTAAGCTATTTCTAATTTTTTTTTCTTTTTGAAGATTGTTGATAACTGTTCTGCATTTCATGTTCAAGCATAACTTTACAATTTTTGAGAAATACACTTTATTCTGGAAGATGGTGCTACACCCGTAATCCTAGCTCCCCAGGAGCTCTGGTCTGAGTACTTCAGTTTGAAGTTGGTCTGCACAAAAAAGTGTTTAAGACTGATATCTGGTTAATCAGCAGAAAGCTCTTAGTGGAGCTGTAGCTCAAGTGGTAGAGCAACAATCTTGACAAAAAAACAGTATAAAAAGAGTGTGAGGTCTTGAATTAAAGCTCCAGTGATGGCATGCACACAAAAAGCAATTCACTTTGTATATTAAACCTAATATGAATTAGTGATTTGTTTATATTGTTTGTCTTCATAACTGTCAGTAACCATAAATACACTTTTCCATTAATAAATATAGGTACATGTTTCTGAAACTTAAAATGTATTCATCAGAATTTAATAATGTTCCAACCTTTAAATAAAAATAATTGGAAGACAATGGTAAATCATTATACATAGAAACTGGGGCTTGATTAATCACTAGGAAAATACTATCATCACTCCTAAAATGACAGGATTTGTTTTTTTAAAAATGGCTTTACTTTTAATTTATCATGTTAATCTCTTAGTCCTTAGTTTTTGTGCATTCTGATTTTGTGCAATGGCAAACTTATTAAGTATACTACTTTTATTTCTTTTCTTGTTTTAGGGTCTTCATAAATGTCAAAGTTCATATCTGACAGGACTTAATAATGAGCCACCTTTATTTTCCACTGAATCCAGCAAACATCTCCAGACATCTAGCACTGTTAAGCATCAGAATGGACATCTCTCTCTGCCTAGAAATTCAGCACCACAAGAGGATGCTCTTAATCACCTCTCCTCACATTCTTGTATTGCTACCTCATGTGGACAAAAGGACCTTGCCTTAGTCAAAGAGAGCAAGCCTTCAAGAAAAAGATCCTTGGGGTCTGAGACAAGTATGCATGATGGAAACACATCAAATAGCTGTCCTGGTATTAAGAGACTTTCTAATCATGTCCATCAGATGACAAGAATTGCTATTTCTAGTCCTAACTTGGGAGATTTTGTGTCACCAAATTTAGCAGTTGAAGACAATCCTCAGCTATCTACCTTGTTGGTTGAAAAATCCAGTGACAATATAGATACTGAAACTTGTGACAGAGTCAGTAATACTTGTCCAGCTGTTCAAACAAAGACTGATAATTGTCTTTTCTCTTCACCCTCTTCATCCATTTCCATAGCAACATCTCCAAAGTCCATTGAACAAACTAACATAGACACTACCAACTTCAGCAGTCTTCATAATGGATTACACATAATTAATGGAGCAGAACTTAAGAATTCACAGATGTCTATAAATGTTGACCTGCCTAGAGCTGATCATAAATCAAGTCCTCAAATACCATCGATGTCTGTGTCTATATATTCCAGTTCAGCAGCAGTTTTGAAGGCATGCAGGTTAGTATGGAAAAAATCATGAAAAGTGAAAATGATTGATTACTAAGTCAGGTCAGAAGAATTGAAATATGATTTTGATCTGTTTTTTTTTTTTTTTTTTGCCAGTCCTGGGGCTTGGACTCAGGGCCTGAGCACTGTCCCTGGCTTCTTTTTGCTCAAGGCTAACACTCTGCCACTTGAGCCACAGCGCCACTTCTGGCCATTTTCTGTATATGTGGTGCTGGGGAATCGAACCCAGGGCCTCATGTATATGAGGCAGGCACTCTTGCCACTAGGCCATATCCCCAGCCCCCTGTTTTTTTTTTTTTTTTAAAAAGAAAAGCAACCAGATTACCCCCGCTAAATTTGGCTACTCAGGAGGCTAATATTACTGAGGATAATGTTTTGTACCCACTTTGGGCAGGAAGTTCTATCAGACTTTTATCCCAGTTAGCCAGCAAAATGATAGAACTAGAGGTGTAGCTCAACTGGTAGAGGGCTGAGCAAAAACCCAAGGAAGGATATAAGGCCCTGAATTCAAGGGAGTGGGAGAGAAAGAGAGGAAGAGGAAGGGGGAGAGAGTATAAAAACAATAGAAATACATTTAGGCTTTTTTGAAGTGTGGAAAGCCAGGCGCTGATGATGTATACGCATAATATTAGTTACTCAGGAAGCTGAAATCTGAAGATTGACATTCAAAGCAAACCTGGGCAGAGAACTTTGTGAGACTGTTATCTCCAAGTAGCCAGCAAGAGATATAAAGATACCTTATGTTTATGTCCCATGTTTAATTTTGGCTCACTCAGACTAAGAAATGGAAAACAATACAGATATGTCACTGGCAAGGTATAGTGGCATAGGTTCATAATCCTAGTTATTTGGGGGAGGGAAGTTGGTGGATCATGGTGCAAGAAGAGTGCCATCAAAATCATATGGGGGCTGGGGATATAGCCTAGTGGCAAGAGTGCCTACCTCGGATACACAAGCCCTAGGTTCGATTCCCCAGCACCACATATACAGAAAACGGCCAGAAGCGGCGCTGTGGCTCAAATGGCGGAGTGCTAGCCTTGAGCGGGAAGAAGCCAGGGACAGTGCTCAGGCCCTGAGTCCAAGGCCCAGGACTGGCCAAAAAAAAAAAAAAATCATATGGCATACATACATGCATGCATACATACATACATACATACATACATACATACCACCGCACAATTATGAAGGCAAAGTAAATTGAGATAGAACTAAAGACCTTGCAGAGACACATCTTTTTCTCTCTGGGTGGTTAGTCTATCTGTCTGGTGTCTATGCATTTGAGATTGCTCTCAGGACCTCAAGCTTACTTTTGTAAATCTTTATGTCTTAAAATATCACATCTATTAAACTCATATGCTAAAATGTGTCACTAGGCAATTTCCTTGCTGAGAGTATGTCAGAGTACATGGTTATAAAGTAAAATAGCCATAACTACTATAGACAAGAAACCATAACTTCACCCAGCAAATTATTTGGACAAGCATTATCCTATACATGGTTTATTAATTATTGAAATACATTGCTTCTGCCTCTAGCAAACAGTCTTGATAAAAGTAGTCCATTTTTTCTTTAAAATGTATAATGATTGATATGAAATGTAGAGATAATGATTAGCTATTGTGCTTGTCCTAATGAAATTACTTGAATTATTCTCATTAATCAAGTATTCTGTCTTTAAAAAAAAAAAAAAGACTAGCATTGAATAGCTTATTTGAAGCCCTCATGAGCAAAATCTTTCAGAGATCCTGTCTCGGGAGAAAAGGCTAGTTGTGATTGGTTGTTTCTCTCATTCCAGCTATGACAAGAATTGTTATTTATGAAAACTGGTTCAAGTCAGCTTGGACATAGAGACATTATTTCAAAATAAATAGATCAGTTAAGGCTGGCTGTTGATTAGGTGGTACAGTGCTTGTGTATGAAGCAATAAGCTCTGAGTTCAATGCTTCCCTACCAAAGGAAAAACAAAAGTTATGTGTAATTTGTAAATTAGGGTAATTTTCAAATTTGCACACTTAAGTTTTTTTTTTTGTTTGTTTTGTTTTGTTTTGTTTTGTTTTTGGCCATTCCTGGGGCTTGGACTCTGGACCAGAGCACTGTCCCTGGCTTGTTTTTGCTCAAGGCTAGCATTCTGCCACTTGAGCCACAGCGCCACTTCTGGCCATTTTCTGTATTATGTGGTGCTGGGGAATTGAACCTAGGACCTCCTGTGTACGAGGCGAGCACTCTTGCCACTAGGCCATATCCCCAGCCCCACACTTAAGTTTTGATACATTGTTCTTAATGGTTTCTAGAGAGCTATTGAAAGTTAGCTATTTGTTTAGGTATAGATTAAATAGGAAGTGTTCATTTAATAGACCTTTACATTTCCTTTTTAAATGAGAGAAGTCAGTAGTTTTAAGCTTTGTTTATATCTTTAAAAGTCTACAAATTCTTGTGGCTGAAGGTTCAACATAGTTAAGGAAGATTTAATAGAAAATCTCAAGTTTGTATATATTGATTTTAATACTCAGTTTCCATTAAAAAGAGACAATTATGTGACCTTTTCTGTTGTAATAAAATAAAACAAGTAACTTTGGTTTCTTATGAAGAAAATACAATTACTGGTAATATTGTTTTCTCTAAAATGGTTTCAGATTCTTGTTTGTAATTTTAGTCCTCTTCTCTTTGACATGTTAATGTACAACTTCTGAAATTTAAGAGTTAGGTAAACAATCATTTCTTAAAGGTGCGTTAGTTTTCCGAATTAGCATGTTAATGGTTTAATGAGGAATATGTAACAAAGAAGAATTTAGTTTTTAAGTACTTTTAAATTCTTTAAAAGTTTACAGGTTAGCAAATATGGCATTCATGATTAACTGGAAAATAAATCCAAATAGGCTGGGTACTAGTGGCTTATACCTAGGAGTTAAGGTAGGTTAACATCTGAGGACTGAGGTTTTTTTGTTTTGTTTTGTTTTGTTTTTTGTCCTTGCCAGTCCTGGGCCTTGGACTCAGGGCCTGAGCACTGTCCCTGGCTTCTTTTTGCTCAAGGCTAGCACTCTGCCACTTGAGCCACAGCGCCACCTCTGGCCATTTTCTGTATATGTGGTGCTGGGAAATCGAACCCAGGGCTTCCTGTATAGGAGGCAAGCACTCTTGCCACTAGGCCATATTCCCAGCCTGAGGACTGAGGTTTGAAGCTAGCCCAAGCAGAAAAGTCCATGAGACTCTTATCTCCAATTAAGTACCTAAAGTGTGGGAAGTGGAGCTCTGGCACTAATAGAATGCTAGTCTTTTTTTTTTTTTTTTTTTTTTTTTTTTTTTTTTTTTTTTTTGGCCAGTCCTGGGCCTTGGACTCAGGGCCTGAGCACTGTCCCTGGCTTCTTTTTGCTCAAGGCTAGCACTCTGCCACTTGAGCCACAGCGCCGCTTCTGGCCGTTTTCTGTATATGTGGTGCTGGGGAATCGAACCTAGTGCCTTGTGTATCCGAGGCAGGCACTCTTGCCACTAGGCTATATCCCCAGCCCCTAGAATGCTAGTCTTGAGCACAAATGTTCAGGAACACTCTACAGTTGAAATTTTCTCACAGAGTGATTATATAGCCTGAAAATAAATCTCTAAAGCAAAATTTTAAATTCAGCCAAGTACTGGTGGCTCATGCCTGTAATACTAGCTACCATGGAGGCTGCAATATGAGGTAGGGATCAAAGTTTGAAGCCAGCCCAAAGCAGTAAAGTCCATGAGACTCCAATGAACTACCCAAAGAAAGAAAAAAGAAAAGAAAAGAAAACCCTGGAAGTGATGCTGTGGCTCAAAGTAGAGAAGTGCTCACCTTGAGCAAAAGAAGCTTAGGGGCAGTGCCTAGGCCCTGCATTCAAACTCCAGGTCCAGAAAAAAATAAATAAATGAAATTTCAATTTTTTTTTTTTTATTATGCAGTTCAGTTGATACTAAGAACTCTCTCACATTTTAGGGTTAAAATTGAGTATGACTTTTTGAGTGTTTCACTCACTGTTATTTATTTGTGAAAAATATGTTCCTCTTCACCTCCCCCACCCCTGATAAAAGCTAAGCATGCCTCCATAGGATGCGGTAGTGCATTAATTTTAGTGATAAGGAAATTTTGAAATTTGTTTTAAGGAGATATATGTTTAGTGAAAGTTGGACAGAGTTCTGGGAAAAAAAATGAATCAAATACGTAGCATAGTCCTAACCTCTTTGCACCCGGAGGCAGTCAAGATTTCCACTCAATTTCAGTTTCATTGTAAGTGCACAACTGTAAGGCTACCCTATATCTATTTAGAATATACTATTTTCTAAGTTTTGGTGTCTTGAATGTTAGTGAAGTAATTACATAGAAAATAAAATTTTGGAAGATCAGATTTTCTGGGTTTGGGAGTGATTAAAATGTATTTGGAAAAAATCAGATTTTATGCAAGGAAAGGAATATTCATTGATACACACACACACACACACACACACACCCCTACCTTTTAGGTGAGTTCAGATTTTAAAAGTTTTTCTAGGGCTGAGGATATAGCCTAGTGGCAAGAGTGCCTGCCTCGGATACACGAGGCCCTAGGTTCGATTCCCCAGCACCACATATACAGAAAACGGCCAGAAGCGGCGCTGTGGCTCAAGTGGCAGAGTGCTAGCCTTGAGCGGGAAGAAGCCAGGGACAGTGCTCAGGCCCTGAGTCCAAGGCCCAGGACTGGCAAAAAAAAAAAAAAAGTTTTTCTAATTTGGATTTTTTCCATTAAAAAATTATACACTAGCCAGGTGCTAATGGCTTATTTCTGTAATTCTAGCTACTCAGGAGACAGGTCCTGCCCACAGTTTGAAGCTAACCCGATAGGAAAGTTCATGGGAAAGTTCATCTCCAATTAACTATCAGAAAATCTAGAAGTGGAGCTGTGGCACAAGTCGTAGAATGATATATCCTTGAGAAAAAGCTAAAGGACACACTACTACTACTAAATAATAATAAAACATATCTAATAACTTTTATTCTGCTCCCTTTTTCTTTTTAAAAAGGAATGTAGGTAAAAATGGTTTGACTAATACTCATATTTTGTTGGATAAATGTCCGCCTCCAAGACCACCAACTTCACCATACCCTCCCTTGCCTAAGGAGAAGCTGAATCCACCCACACCTAGCATTTATGTGAGTCTGTTGAATGACTAGAAATAAATTGAACTCATTTTACTCTAGAAGATATATAAATATTTAAATTATTGTTATTTGCCCTTTGGGGACAATAACTTTATATTCTTAATTTAAAAATTTCAGAAATACAAATTTGTATTTCATGTTTGCAAAATGAGTGCTTAGTGTATAGCCTAGCACAAAACAAAATATTTTATTGGCTAGTCTTTGACAGTTAAGTTTGTTAATTAGTGGCATATTAAATATATTTTATGAAGAAAATACTTTAAATCTAATTCTGAATATTTACTTAGATGTTCTACCAAAAGAAACATTTGTTCCATTTTCAGGTTTTAGTAAAGATGCGTCTGAGTCTATGTTCTGTCATTTACTGGTTTTAGGCATCTTAAAATTTTATTGATTGGCCAGCCACTGGTCACTCCAGCCTGTAATCCTAGCTACTCAAATGCTGAGACCTGAGGATTGCAGTTTGACTTCAGCCTAGATGGGAAAATGTGTGACTCTCATCTCCATTTAAATCACAGAAAAAGCCAGAAGTGGTACTGTGGCATAAGTGGTAGAGTGCTGCTGGCCTTGAGCAAAAGGAGCTCAGGGGTAGCACCCAGGTCCATAGTTCAAACCTCAGAATCATCCAAAAAAGTCATTGAAATGAGAATTTAAAAACACACTCACACACACTTCATTAATTGGAAGTGCCAGTTTTTCTTTTCTGCAAGACATTTTATGTAGAAAATTGAAAATAGTTAACATATGCTAATATTTACATCTTCCTGAAAATTTGTACCAGTCTGTAGTTCTTATTCCCTTTCTGAAGTACAAATGAAAAAAAAAATTGTCCTAAGTCTGCTAGACTCCATCTTCAAATGACTTGAGCCAATCAAAAGATCCTGTGTCCATTTTGTAGCTAAAAGAGAAAAATTTTAAAAAGATTGTATAGCAAGGTGCCTTTGGCTTATCTGTAACCCTCTTGATCTAGGAAGTGAAAATCAGGAGGATTGTATGGGAAAAATATTTGCTAGTTGATGTGCCTTGTGCCTGCCACCTCAGCTTTGAAAAAGGTTTGATAAGGAGAATTACATCTCCACACATTCTATCCCCATAGAAAAGGGTGTGGATATGCAGATGGTACTCTGCCTCTGAAAATTTAAATGGATCTACCACTTGAATCAACTCTCTACTTCTAGCTTATTTTTTTAGCAGTTAATTGGAGATGAGTGGCTCACATGCTCTCTTGATGCCTGGGCTAGCTTTGAAAGGCGAGTCTTAGTTCTTAGCTTTTTCAGTAGCTGGGATTATAGGCATGAGTAACCTGTGCCTGCTCAAACTCCATTTTAATGTCACTTGCTCCCCAAATAGTATTTAAATGCTAGTGTTCAGATCTAGTGTTCAGAATGATCTTGTGTTTGTAAGAAGGTTTTGGTGATTGGCATTTTCCACTTAATTATGTTATAATTAAAATTTATCCAAGTTTTATAGAAAGGCAGAGTACAGGTGAAATAAATATTGAAGAAATAAGTATATAGTTGAGATTGTAATTTAAGAACAGCAGTTTTTAAGTATATTTTGATTTTACACATTTAGTACTCTTTCATACGTTTTATTCATAAGTACACTTGAAAAGTACTTGAGAAGCTTGAATGACTAAAATATTTCATACTATTTTGGGAATCATATATACCACAGTATTAATAATTAGGATGCATGGACACTTCAAACTGCCAGACTCATGAAAATAAGATATTGTCTTGCAATATAATGGATATAGCCATTTCTCTGAGATCTAACAAATATTGTGACTTTACAGCTGGAAAATAAGCGTGATGCTTTCTTTCCCCCATTACATCAATTTTGTACAAATCCAAAAAACCCTGTTACAGTAATTCGTGGCCTTGCTGGAGCACTTAAGTTAGGTAAGATTTGAAGTATTTTAAACAATTCTTTTACTGTCATTAATCATAAAAAACCAGTAGCAACTGTGAGATATTTTTTAGAATTTAAACTGTTTTAAATCTTTCCTCCATCACTATTTTTCTGTTTTGGTCTATCTCCTTTATCTTTTCTTCCAGAGTCTTTTTGTCTATATTTCTTCCTTGTCATCTTTAACTCTCTTTTCCATCTATCTGTGATTCTTTATTCTCCTATGTCTGTCTCTTATTTAAACCTTAAAAGGTTGTATAGTATGTTTTAGACTTGTTTCAATCTAAGTTCAAGCATGCACAGCTGCAAAATGATGTAAGATTATTTACTGTAAACACCTCTGCTGTATTTTTTTACTTCATAATATGAAATATTTAGTTACATAGTTGAAATTTTTTGAGTATGAAATATGCGTAATATTTCTTTAAAAAACAAACTACTATATCCCGATTCTTACACTTGTCCAAATCCAGGAATAGCTTTGCAAATAATCTGGAGCTACTTTATGGGAAGTGACTGAAAAATTAAAGTTTTAAAAAGAACTTTGACATTTTTATTGTAGTAACTCTTATTTTTTTTTTAACAAAATGTATGTATTTATTAAGATCTTGGACTTTTCTCTACCAAAACTTTGGTGGAAGTTAACAATGAACATATGGTGGAGGTGAGAACACAGTTATTGCAACCAGCAGAAGAAAACTGGGATCCCACTGGGACAAAGAAAGTTTGGCGTTTTGAAAGTAATAGCTCTCACACTACAATTGCAAAATATGCACAGTATCAAGCTTCCTCCTTCCAGGAATCATTGCGAGTAAGTTTGTTTTATATTACAACTGTGGATCTTATGTGCTTAAACTACTCATGATCACGACGTACTATACACATAAATGATTAAGTTGAAATCTTCTTGTATATATATTTGAAAATAATAGTAAAACAAAACAAGATAGAAACCATAACAGTGGATGGATGGTAATGGCTCATTCTTGTTATCCTAGCTACTCAGAAAGCTGAGATCTGATGATTACTGTTGGAAGCCAGCCAGGGCAGGAAAATGTGTGAAACTCTCATCTCCAGTTAACCACAGAAAGAGCTGAAAGTGGTGGTTCTGTGGCCATAATGGTTGAACTGTAGTCTTGAACAAAATGGAGCTCAGGGACAATGCCTTGGCCCAGAGATCCAGCCCTCATACTGGCAACACACACCACACACACACACACACACACACACACACACACACACACACACACACACACACACACCTCTACTAAAGCAAAAACCAAAACATTTTAATTTTTAAAAATTTAATCAAGCTTATGTAAACAGAACATTTTGTTAATATGAAGAGTAAAATTGTTTTATTTCATGTTTTTATGTCTTGGGAGATACACGCACACACTTTTTTCATCAGTTGTGGGGTATAAGTGTCTCAGGGATTGCCCTACGCTGGCTGGCTTTGAATCCTCAGAGCTCAGCCTCTTGAGTAGCTAGGATTACAGGTGTGAGCCACCAGTGCTTAGCCTTGGAGTATATTTTTCAGATGACAGACCATCTATATTTTACAGATATACATGATAATAATACTAAATTATTATGGAGAATTTCTTACAAGGGCAATTCAGATGTTTACTCATTCAGTGAATAAATGATTCCATTTTTTTATTGAAAGATACTGATTCAAGATACGCTACTGGCTTTTAGTGATTTTACATAAACTTCAGAAGCAAAAACACAAATGCTTTAGGGAATTGGTGGGTTTAAGAAATATAGTAACTAAATGTTTTGGTTAAAAGTTTGTGGCCTTTACTTAAGGCTGAATGTGGACCAAAGTCCTTCTGTCTATTCCCTGGGATCACAAACAAGTAAGCAATTACATTCTGTTTATTTGATTTTGATTTTCCCCCCTGCCCAATCTGTCCTTAAACTATGATTTTCCCAGTCCCTGCTTCTTGAGTAGCTAGAACTTCAAGCAGTAGCCACGAGTTCTGTCACACTGAAATTTTGATGACAGTAGCAGTAAACTTCTCTAATAAGTGAGGTTTATGGTTAATATCTTTTTGGAGCAGTTGAGTAAATTCAAGGGCATGCTTGTTGTGAACATTCCCTCTGCATTCCTCATCAGTGAGCACAGCTGCTTTTACAGGTTCTCAGAAAGGAAGCTAAACTTCTGGTAAATTCATGTCACTTTGTTGTTTTGTTTTCAGTAAGAAAGAATGGTGAAGGTAACAAAAGGGGGTTCCAGGTGTCTTAGCAGAGAGATCCATTGTTCTCAGGCCCGAAAGTAGCTGAGACAGAAGTAATTTACAGTAGTAACATAATGTTATTTAAAGTTTTAAACTTTTAAAGATCATTATCTCATCACACTTTTAACCCTATTACTGATAGGACTAGTCTTAAACCTAATCTTACAGAACTTTTACAGTAAGCCATCAAATCTTCCCTTTCTCCCTTCTTCTATATGCCAGTGAAGATAATTTTTGTTCCTGGGATGTGTTTTTGGGGGTTCTCCAAGTATTCCAATGTGTCCTCTCCCCAGGTGATGTCTTTGTTCTTGCTGGCATCTGTGTAAGTGAATCCAGCTGACTGACCTCTCTTCTGACCAAATAGACCATGGAGATTAGACCCAGTCTTGTGCTTGACTTCCTTTTCATTGGTGGTGGGCACACCTCTGAATGAAAATCTTCTTGCCTTTCTTAACATCACCTGTTTAAAATTCACTCCTCTGTCATTACTACTGCAGACTACTACTGCAGACAGGAGCTTAGAAGCCAGACATTCCATTCTCTTTAGAACATTTATTGTATGTTAAAAATGGCTTAGGGGCCTTGCCAAAATCTGTTGTTGTTTTTTTCTTTTTAAAGGATGACAATCTCAAGCTACATACTAGCTCAGATCTTAATTTCTAAAGTATACACATTGCTACTTGTTTAGAAAAATAATTGTTTGAGAAATTGTAGTCTGTTATAGGATACTAAGATATTATTTTGCTTAATATTTAGGAAGAAAATGAAAGAAAAACACAACTTAAAGACTATTCAGATAATGAATCTATATCTTCAGAGAAGTAAGTAATTTTTGAATCTCCTTAATATTTTCATGTAAAAGAATGAGCTTTTATATTTTTTCTTTTTTTTTAAAGTTCGGGAATGAAAAGGAAAGGACCTTTCAAAACCATAAAATCTGGGATCAACATTGACCTTTCTGATAATAAAAAGTAAGTTTCCTTGCCCTAATGGTTTATGAAGTGAAGCAGAGGAGAATTCCAGGGTTAGAAATTGTCTAGCTTTCTATTGTTTTCCATCTCTCTTCATTTTTCTCTCATAATTTTTTTATGTACACAAGTTTCAACTGAAAATTTTAACATTTCAAAGGTATTTTTACAAGAATTTACAATTAGGTCATTTTCTTTCCAAAGAATCAAAGTACTCAGTTTCCAAATTTAAGAATAGGAATTATTTTTCCTTATGTTAAGTGTTTCTGAATAATAGTTTGTTTTAGGACTTTCACATTTTTAAACACTAATATTAGCTATTTATGATAAACCAATTAGTGTATTTTAATTCTATCAGTTCTTTAGAGGCCTGGTTACTTCAGTTTTTTGGAGGATTTTACTCTCAACCTTTTTTTTTTTTTTTCTTTTGCAGGTGGAAGTTGCAGTTACATGAACTAACTAAACTTCCTGCTTTTGTACGTGTTGTATCAGCAGGAAATCTTCTAAGCCATGTTGGGTATACCATACTGGGCATGAATACAGTTCAGCTGTATATGAAAGTTCCAGGGAGTAGAATACCAGGTGACTTTCATGAGCAAATATATGTGTTATATAGTTGTAAGAAAAATGTAATATAGTTAGATGTTGTATAGTTTATATGTTTTATATAGTTTGTAAGCTAATACATATGTTGTATAGGCATAAGACCATACCTGACACTTTTGCTTACTGACTAGCAGTTTGCCAACTGAGCCACACCTCCAAGCCCAAAGCCAACACAATTTTAAGTTCTTTTTTATTGGTAGAAGTATTTACAGCTCTTCTTATGAGTCAGCTAAGAGCAGTAATTGTTTTCTTAACATTTTTTGTATAGTTTTTGCTTTTGCCAGCATGAGGCCTGTCTCGTCAAGGGTGATGCTCAACAACTTGAGTCCCATTTCTACTCTTGGTTTTTGTCTGCCCAGGATGGCTTCAGACATGATCCTCCAATGTCAACCTTCTGAGTAGTAGCTAGGACAACAGTCTCAGCCATCAGTGCCATTTATAATGTTTTACTTACATTTTCAAAGAGAAAAATGATCAGAAAAAAATTCAGACACAGGTACTAAATCATTTAGTAAATGAAGCAACCCATGACATTAAGTTTTACTGCATTTCAAGTTGACAGTGTTTTCTGAATTTTATCACTAAAATTGATTACAGTAAGAATCACTTTATATCATGAGCCAGATGTAATAAGATTCGTCAACTACACCTACAATATATGTTATTTTCCTAAGTATTCCATTTTCAAGCTTTTTAATGTAGGATTCATCAGACTCTTTAAATAGAAAACATGTTACTATGCAAGCCAAGCGACTAAATTGATTCATTTCCTTGACTTTTCATTGCTAAAAATAGAAAACATAATCGTTGAGTAAAAGTTTTTTCTTAATGAGAAGAGTAAAACTAGCTTTTGGAATACTTTTTTTTTTAATAATTTATTAAACAAAAATTTTTGACAAAGTGTTGTGCAAAAGGGGTACAGTTACAAAGTAGGACAGTGTGTATATTTCTGTGTTATCTTACACCCAGTTTTTCTTTCCCTTCCCTAGGTCAGGTAGACATATATACAATACCCAGTGTACCAAAAACATATACAGTAGCCACATGGCCTACACCAAAGGAAATTTGCCTAGGACTTTAAATGTAATGTCAACAATAGGGTTTGTTTATCCTTGTCTTATATGAACGTACATACATAGCTTTTGAGCTATTGTGATCCACTGAGAGGTCTATTTTTGACCTTTATATGTTGAGTAGTAGTTTGGTTTTAGTTACATAGTGTAGGGTCACTGACCCAAATCTGTGGGAAATACTATTTGACAAGAAGTTTTTTGTTTCTCAGACCTGGTCTCTACTGTCTCCCCCTTTCCCCACCTTAACAGTCATATATCAAGGAGATCATGCCCCTTTGTTTTCTGTGTTCTAGGCTTGTCTCACTCAACATTATTTGTTCAAGTTCTGACCATTTCCCTGCAAATAACAATATTTCACCATTCCTAATCACTTATGTAATATTCTATATTGTATAGGTACCATATTTTTTGGATCCATTCATCTGTGGAGGGGCATCTGGGTTGTTGCCATATTTTGGCTAGTGTGAATTGTGCAGCGATAAACATGGAAGTGCAGATGTCTTTTTGATATCTTGGGACCTGTTGTTGAGGATAGATGCCTAGGAATGGTATGGCTGGGTCATAGGGTAGGTCTATATTGAGCTTTTTGAGGAACCTCCATACTGTTGTCTAAAGTGGTTGTGCTAATTTGCACTCCCACCAATAGTGGAGAAGGGTCCCTCTTTCTCCGCACCCCCTCCAGCATTTGTTGTTGCTTGAGTTCAGAGTATAGGCCACTCTAACTGGAATGAAGTGGTATCTCAGGGTTGTTTTTATTTGCATATCCTTTACTACCATGGATGTTGAACATTTCCTCATATGTTTCTTTGCCATTTTTATCTCTTCTTTTGTGAAGTCTCTCTTTATCTCCTTTGCCCATTTCCTAATTTGTTTACTGGGCTTGGAGGGGCTTAGTTTTTTTGAGTTCTCTGTAGATGACAGATATTAAGCCTTTGTCTGTTGCTGTGCTGGTAAAGATTGGAATACATTTAGATAACTAGAAGATACCGATACGTAAATATATATATTTTAAAGATGTTCCATAGAATATTTGAAAATGTCTTTTGAGATGGTTTGGTGTTAAATGTTAGTGTCAGTCTGTACAGATATTTTCTTGAGCATGTAAGTTCATTTTTTTTTTTTTTTGGTATGGTCTATTTTGAGCTTTCATGGAATTATAGTAGTTGAAAATTAGTTACATTTGGGCTGGGAATATGGCCTAGTGGCAAGAGTGCTTGCCTCGTACACATGAGGCCCTGGGTTCAATTCCCCAGCACCACATACATATAGAAAATGGCCAGAAGTGGCGCTGTGGCTCAATTGGCAGAGTGCTAGCCTTGAGCAAAAGAGACCAGGGACAGTGCTCAGGCCCTGAGTCCAAGGCTCAGGACTTGCCAAAAAAAAAAAAGAAAAGAAAATTAATTACATTTTCCATTGGGAGGCTCCACACTAGCCGGACTTTACCTTTAAACTATGGTAAGTCTCATAGAACTTACATTAAAGTTTGGAAAATGCCTAGTTTGAGCACAAAAGTTTGGTTTTATGAATCTGTGGGAATAGGGTTCTGGCTTCCTATTTTGAATAGTACAAAAAATTAAGTATATAATACAACTAGAATAGTACTTTTTTGGGGTAAATTTTACCACCAGTCCTGGGACTTGAAGTTAGGGCCTGGGCACTGTTGAGGTTTTTCACTGTGTCTACTGCTTAAATTACAGCTTCACTTCCAGCTTTTTGGTATCATCATTTGAAAAGACATCCTCAGTTCTTGGCAATCCTAAGTTAATGGGATCACAGGCATAAGCCACTGTGCATAGGTTTTCTTGAGTAGATTTTTTTTGCTACTGTAGTATACATTTTATATAGTTTCAATCTTTTTTTGCTACTGGAGTGTATGCTTTATATATGCATATACATGTGTATATATATTCAATCTTTTTGTTTTGTTTTGTTTTGTTTTTGCCAGTCCTGGGCCTTGAACTCAGAGCCTGAGCATTGTCCCTGGCTTCTTTTTGGTCAAGGCTAGCACTCTACCACTTGAGCCACAGTGCCACTTCGGCTTTTTCTATATATGTGGTGCTGAGTAACTGAGCCGAAGGCTTCATGTATACAAGGCAAACACTTTACCACTATGCCATATCCCAGCCCCTATATTCAATCTTTTTAGTAAATTCAATTAGGAACATTTTGTAGAGTCCATTTTCTATTGTCAGTCATTAATTATGATTTTGAGTGATTGTTATAGATCGAAATTTTGCTTCAACCCTGAGTTCTAAACATAGCACCATTTCTAAGTTATTGTATGGTATGGCAAATATGGATATTAAGTTTCATTTTTTTCAAAGAAAAACATGGTGCTGATACTGATTGTCTATAAGGGACCACATGATAACACACATTGTATGCCAATGAATCATACCATGAAAAACCAGACATTGAATGTCTGACTTTTTCATAATAAGTGAAAATAAAACTAATCATACAAAGTGAAAGTTTTGTCATTATAATCCAGTATGGAAGATAACAGATATAGATGTCATTTCCTTCTCAATTATATCTAAAATGTTTGGAGATTATTATTTCAGTTAAGCTTCTTATGAATCCTTAAGGAGTGAATTAGGACTTAGGAGTGACTTAGAAGTGACTTAGAGGACTGTGGTATATTACAGTTTGCTTAATATTAATATATAATGCAATCACTTATAACACTAACATAATGGGTACATGTTTCCCCAGGTTTCTAATTTTAACTCTTAAAACTCAATATACCCATGGTAGAAAAGTTACAAATGTTTATGGCTGCTAACAGCAATTTGGGAGGTCCAATTATATTTTGAAAACTATCATTAATTTATGTTACTACTTGTGAGCCTGTGAAGTGGTTTTTAGAGCCGGAAGTGGGATTTAGCTCTTGTTTATTTAATTTTATGTATTATTCCTGACTCTGTAGGCTTTTTTTTTTACTTAGTCCTGTAAAGCTTCAAATGTACTCTTTACATTTGTAATGCAATTGTGGCTTTCACTTCATTTTACTTTTCAGGTCACCAAGAGAATAATAACTTCTGTTCTGTTAATATAAATATTGGTCCTGGTGATTGTGAGTGGTTCATTGTACCTGAAGATTATTGGGGTGTTCTGAATGACTTCTGTGAAAAGTAAGTTTCAGAATTAATTCTTAATATCTTAATATATAAGAGAATAGTAATTATAAAGGATGAAGTTGTTTTTTAATTTCAATAGCAGTTTTTGCTTTTTTCCTAGTCAAATTTTTATTTTACACCTGGTTTACCTAAAGGAAAAAAAAACAAAAAAACAAACAGAAACATTCAGAAATTTTGGATTCTTTGTATGTTTGCTTTCCTCAATAAAATGTTCCAAAACTAGCTTCTATAGTAGCCAGACATGTGAATATGTATTGTTTTATGCTAACATAAAAATTAAGGGGAAAATCTGGATGGGTTGTTTGGTTTTTTTAAGGAGTTTTTTGTGTGCTAGGGGTTGTCCTCGGTTTTAGTTGTATCACTAATGTTTTTCCTCAAGGCTACTGCTCTACCACTTAAACCAAACCATGCTTCACACTTTTTTGGTGGCTATTTGGAGATAAGAATCTCAGACACTTTCCTGCTAGGGCTACAGGCTCGAACAATCAGTGACAGCTAAATAAATTGTCTTATGAAATGGCAAGAATTGTAAAAACAAACGCACTCAGAGTCAAACAATAATCCACTGATACATGTAAATTTTTATTGTTATTATAAATTTAATAGGGGTTACAGTTACACAAGTCAGGTATTGTATTTTTTTGTACAGTGTCACAGTTTTTTTTCATTCAATATAAAATATTTTTTGAGTTAGTAATACTAATAGTCAGTACTATGTTTATATTATAAATTTAGTCATTCATGTAGACTTTCATTTATTTACATGTATATCCCACAAATCAATTTGTTTCTTTTTTGGTGATGGTTAACAAACCAGAACCTGTGTAGTAGCTAGTGATAAAGTACATTCTCAACTCAAACTTCTTTTCTTCTTTTCTTTTCTTTTCTTTTCTTCTCTTTTCTTTTCTTTTCTTTTCTTTTCTTTTCTTTTCTTTTCCCTTCTTTCCTTCCTTCCTCCCTTCCTCCCTCCCTCCCTCCCTCCCTCCCTTCCTTCCTTCCTTCCTTCCTTCCTTCCTTCCTTCCTTCCTTCCTTCCTTCCTTCCTTCCTTTTCTTTTGTGTGTGTGTGTGTGTGTGTGTGTGTGTGTGTGTGTGTGTGTGTGTGTGTGTGTGTGTCCCTGAGCACATGCCTGTCCTGGAACTGGGCTTGGAAACTGTTCTTGAGTATTTTTACTCAAGAATAGTGCTCTATTGCTTGAGCCACAACTTCATGACTGGCTTTTTGCTGGTTAGCTGGGGATGAGAGTCACATGGACTTTCTTCCTTGGGCTGTCTTCGAACCATAATCCCCAGATCTCAGCCTCCTGAGTACCTAGGATTGTAGTCATGAGCCACTGGTGCCTGGCTTTACAATGGCTCCTGCTCACATGAAGATCTCAAGGTGGGAAATGATGTAAAGAAGCAGGAATGGAGAGGACTTGGCCTGGTGGCTTTCCTGAAATCCCAATTATTAGGCTGCTTCTCTGTTTATTCCTGACTCTGAATCTGGTGTGTCGGTTTCTTTCTCTTTTTAAAAAACTAACAAACAAACAAAAAACTTGTAAAGTTTTACATGTAAAACTAAGTCTAAAAACTAAATAAATAACTTTTTTGTCTGACCTGAATTTGAGAAAAAAGAGAATTGTTTTCTTCAGCTTTTATTTGAATCCCTTTTCTATTTGCTGAGGTTTGTTTTCTAGTGTAATCTGTTGATAAACCCAAGCCAACACTGTGAACTTAATTCCTAATATCCCTACCAAGACACCAAATACATTACCAGAAATTTTTGAGCCACTAAACCACCTAAATCTTCAAGTCTAGCATGAGAATTCACTACACATTTGTGGAGAAATGTACTTGAAAAGCAATGTAGCAAAGAGAGCATATGGTATAAATGATACAATGAATCTGTGTCATCTTTCCAGCATTCTGTCCTCTCCCTTACTCTATCTTTGTATTGAAGAAAGCAAAATCCTGAGTTTGGAATGTGGCTTAGTGGTAGAGCACTCACCCTAGTATTCCTGAAGCTCTGGGCTTGATTCCTCAGTACCATATAAACAGGAAAAAAAAATCCGGAAGTGGCCCTGTGGTTCATGTGGTAGAGTACTAGCCTTGAGCCAAAGAAGCTCTGGGATAGTGCCCATGCCCCGAGTTCAAGCCCCAGCACTGGCAAGAAAAAAAGAAAGCAAAGTACTTTCTCTTCTGGTGCCTTGAAATACATTTATTGTTATGTAGAGTCTCACAAGAGTAACATACTTTAATCTTTTAGAAGGATTTCATAAATACACTTTATCAGAAGGGAGAATGGTAAATGGAATAATTCTGATGAATATCAAGTGCTGATAGGGAATGATTTAGTTGTGATATCTGACTCTTACCTGTCACATTAATCTTCAGTATTGATTTAACTGATCTAACTAGCTAGGCAGGTGTCTCCTTCTTCCCTCACTGCTACATGTGCATCCCTGCATCACCCATGAAGGTACTGAAGTAGTCTCCTGCTAGAACTTACAAACAAGGTCTCAAGATGCATTGCATATATAAATAGGAATGTTAAAGTGAAATCCTCTTGTTTAATTATTGATGGTAATAAGGTGTGCCATAGACAAAAAAGAGTAAAAGCATACTCTTTCTAAAATTTCCTAATCTGCTAGCAGAGAAACAAAGATAACTTTTATAATCCTAGCTATTCAGATATATTCAGATATAAGGTTTGCCATTTGAAACCATCTCAGGCAAGAAAGTCTGTCAGACTCTTATCTTCAGTTAACCAGCTAATAGTCTGAAGTAGTGCATAGTCCTTGAAGCTAAATAGCTCAGGGACACCTCCCGGGCCCTGAGTTCAAACCCCCAAATTGGCACCAAAATAAATAAACAAATAAGTAATTTACAATGAACACATTCATCATAACTTGGAAACTGGTAACTCAAACAACAGAAAGAGAGTAAACACCTAAGAACTTCTTTTTCTGCTACAGAAAACATTATTTGTTGAAGTAATAGTAATATGTATGGTACTATTTGTTAGATTTAAGTGGTGATTTTGCAGTTTTTTAGTAGAAACTAGATAGTACCAGGATTTTGCTTTCTTTCCTTTTCAGATAACATGTAAAAGTGAAAGTTGTAAAACACAAGTGATAACTAAAACTGTTTGAATTTGGAAGTAATAAAACAACTTAATTCATTTGTGTTTTGTGGAAATGTTAGATGCTCTCTTCATAGCTTTACTTTAAATAGACTGTATTTTATGACTTTATGTATAAAATAATTTTGAAACTTCTAAGGAAATATTCAATCCTATTTGTCTTAATTGGTTTTATTTCTTAAAATTTTTATTCCTTATTGAAACTGAATTGATTACTATGTATTTACATTTAACTGGAAGTTTTTTTTTTTTAGCATTCAGACTTTTTTTTTTTTTTGCCAGTCCTGGGCCTTGGACTCAGGGCCTGAGCACTGTCCCTGGCTTCTTCCCGCTCAAGGCTAGCACTCTGCCACTTGAGCCACAGCGCCGCTTCTGGCCGTTTTCTGTATATGTGGTGCTGGGGAACCGAACCTAGGGCCTCGTGTATCCGAGGCAGGCACTCTTGCCGCTAGGCTATATCCCCAGCCCAGCATTCAGACTTTTGAGGCTTTAGTTTTTGGCCTCATATTCTTGGCTTACAGTAGACACTAGACAGCTTGAGTTATTAATTGGGGACGGAGACAGACTTTTTGCAGCTCTTAATCCTTCAGGTCTCAGTCTCATGAGTAGGATTGCATGTGTGAGCAAGTAACTTTGGTTAAGTCAGCTAATAATAATTACAGTTCATTGTGCTTAGAATTGATCCTTTTACATTCTCACTGAGAAACACATGTTATTGCAGTGATTTTGCAAATGAATATTTTAATGGTGTCAATAGTATTTTTAATTTTTGAGGTTATATTTAATTACACATTTAAAACTTGGTCTTTAGGATTATTCTTTTTTTTTTTTCTTTTTCAGAAATAATTTAAACTTCCTAATGAGTTCTTGGTGGCCTAACCTGGATGACCTATATGAAGCAAATGTTCCTGTGTACAGGTTTATTCAGCGACCTGGGGATTTGGTCTGGATAAATGCTGGCACTGTGCATTGGGTTCAGGCTATTGGGTGGTGCAACAACATTGCCTGGAATGTTGGTCCACTCACAGGTATGTCAAATAATAAAACATGTTATATTTTAAGAAATTATTTTTAATGGGTATTATTTTTTTCATTGTTAAAATGATGTACAGAGGGGTTACAGTTACATACTGAAGGTAGTGAGTACATTTTTTTCATACTTGTTAAAACCTTCCTTATTTTTCTCCCACCTAGTTTGCCCTCTAGGAAGCTCCCCCGGCTTCATCATTTTTTTAAACCTTCCAATGATGGATATCAATGGATATTATTTTTATTAGAAAACAATTCACTCGACATGATGGGAATTCAATTATGTTTAAAAACCATTTCAAGATCAAATATCAGCAAACAACTGGTTACTCAATATTTTAGTGTTTTTATGTTTTAGAGTTCTGTACTCTATCTTTTTGTGAAAGAAATTTAAATGGAAGAGTATCTAAGTTGTATCTTTTCTGGACATAGTTAATTTTGAGTAAGTTGGTTTTGTTTTTAATTATTTTGGATGTTAATAGAAACTCAGGACGTTGAACTTGTTTAGCCTGCTTTTACTCATTTGGCCTTTACCATCTTAGCTATGCATCCAGCTCTGTTTTTTGCAGATTTTTTTTTTCTTTTTGTTTTGTGCTGCTATGTAACTTGAACTTAGAACCAATGTTCTGTTCCTTAGCTTTTTTACACAGTGCTGTTATTCTACCATTTGAACAATAGCTTTGTTTCCTCCTTTTGGCTAATTGTAAATAGGAGTCTAGTTGACTTTCTTGCCCAGCCTGGCTTCAGATTGTGATCCTCATAACTCATCCTCCTGAATAGCCAGCATTAGAAACATGAGCCCAGTGTCCAGCTCTTAGTTACTTTAGACATGGATTTTTTATTTGCCAGACTATGGTCACACCTCTATCCTTTCTATCTTTTTTTTTTAAGCTTGATTTATAGATGTTTGCTTGTTTTTAATCATTTAAAAACTCATTTTTACCATGTATGGAATGATGTGGAGTGGTAATCTTGGAAACTTTGGAAGAAAAAATAATATATACTGTAAAAACAGCCTTGCATATTGTGTTGTTTTTTTTTTTTTTATATAGTAGGCTTTTGGAGAATTGGTGTTGAACTTAAAATTTGAAATGTGATAACTTACATGTCTTCATAGTCTTGGCATTTCTGTTTTTTACTCCTAGCCGGTCAGTATAAACTGGCTATAGAACGATATGAATGGAACAAATTGCAAAAGGTGAAGTCGATAGTACCCATGGTTCATCTTTCGTGGAACATGGCACGAAATATTAAAGTTTCAGAT
>NW_025956508.1:0-49627 GCF_023159225.1 Perognathus longimembris pacificus
TCTTCTGAGGAGTTCCCAGTACATTATCCTTTCCCCTGTGTAATTACCTTAACAAGCTCCAGCTGTTTTTATTCTCAGAAGGTTTACTCCCTGATATACAGCTGCCTACCCCCTTCGTAAGTGCAGGTCCTAAATGAGCTTTTTTCTCTGTTCCCTCACCACAATCCAGATTCTTTTGGGGAGTTACCAGTACAGTAACCATACCAGGAAGTACTTAATTTATTAAGCTACTGCTTTTCTTAATCTCAGTGGAGATATTTACTGATAAACAGCTACCTACGCAGCATGTTCATGTCGTTCCTAAATGAGCTTTTATCTCTCTCCCCTCACCACAAATCAGATTCTTCTGAGGAGTTCCCAGTACATTATCCTTTCCCCTGTGTAATTACCTTAACAAGCTCCAGCTGTTTTTATTCTCAGAAGGTTTACTCCCTGATATACAGCTGCCTACCCCCTTCGTAAGTGCAGGTCCTAAATGAGCTTTTTTCTCTGTTCCCTCACCACAATCCAGATTCTTTTGGGGAGTTACCAGTACAGTAACCATACCAGGAAGTACTTAATTTATTAAGCTACTGCTTTTCTTAATCTCAGTGGAGATATTTACTGATAAACAGCTACCTACGCAGCATGTTCATGTCGTTCCTAAATGAGCTTTTATCTCTCTCCCCTCACCACAAATCAGATTCTTCTGAGGAGTTCCCAGTACATTATCCTTTCCCCTGTGTAATTACCTTAACAAGCTCCAGCTGTTTTTATTCTCAGAAGGTTTACTCCCTGATATACAGCTGCCTACCCCCTTCGTAAGTGCAGGTCCTAAATGAGCTTTTTTCTCTGTTCCCTCACCACAATCCAGATTCTTTTGGGGAGTTACCAGTACAGTAACCATACCAGGAAGTACTTAATTTATTAAGCTACTGCTTTTCTTAATCTCAGTGGAGATATTTACTGATAAACAGCTACCTACGCAGCATGTTCATGTCGTTCCTAAATGAGCTTTTATCTCTCTCCCCTCACCACAAATCAGATTCTTCTGAGGAGTTCCCAGTACATTATCCTTTCCCCTGTGTAATTACCTTAACAAGCTCCAGCTGTTTTTATTCTCAGAAGGTTTACTCCCTGATATACAGCTGCCTACCCCCTTCGTAAGTGCAGGTCCTAAATGAGCTTTTTTCTCTGTTCCCTCACCACAATCCAGATTCTTTTGGGGAGTTACCAGTACAGTAACCATACCAGGAAGTACTTAATTTATTAAGCTACTGCTTTTCTTAATCTCAGTGGAGATATTTACTGATAAACAGCTACCTACGCAGCATGTTCATGTCGTTCCTAAATGAGCTTTTATCTCTCTCCCCTCACCACAAATCAGATTCTTCTGAGGAGTTCCCAGTACATTATCCTTTCCCCTGTGTAATTACCTTAACAAGCTCCAGCTGTTTTTATTCTCAGAAGGTTTACTCCCTGATATACAGCTGCCTACCCCCTTCGTAAGTGCAGGTCCTAAATGAGCTTTTTTCTCTGTTCCCTCACCACAATCCAGATTCTTTTGGGGAGTTACCAGTACAGTAACCATACCAGGAAGTACTTAATTTATTAAGCTACTGCTTTTCTTAATCTCAGTGGAGATATTTACTGATAAACAGCTACCTACGCAGCATGTTCATGTCGTTCCTAAATGAGCTTTTATCTCTCTCCCCTCACCACAAATCAGATTCTTCTGAGGAGTTCCCAGTACATTATCCTTTCCCCTGTGTAATTACCTTAACAAGCTCCAGCTGTTTTTATTCTCAGAAGGTTTACTCCCTGATATACAGCTGCCTACCCCCTTCGTAAGTGCAGGTCCTAAATGAGCTTTTTTCTCTGTTCCCTCACCACAATCCAGATTCTTTTGGGGAGTTACCAGTACAGTAACCATACCAGGAAGTACTTAATTTATTAAGCTACTGCTTTTCTTAATCTCAGTGGAGATATTTACTGATAAACAGCTACCTACGCAGCATGTTCATGTCGTTCCTAAATGAGCTTTTATCTCTCTCCCCTCACCACAAATCAGATTCTTCTGAGGAGTTCCCAGTACATTATCCTTTCCCCTGTGTAATTACCTTAACAAGCTCCAGCTGTTTTTATTCTCAGAAGGTTTACTCCCTGATATACAGCTGCCTACCCCCTTCGTAAGTGCAGGTCCTAAATGAGCTTTTTTCTCTGTTCCCTCACCACAATCCAGATTCTTTTGGGGAGTTACCAGTACAGTAACCATACCAGGAAGTACTTAATTTATTAAGCTACTGCTTTTCTTAATCTCAGTGGAGATATTTACTGATAAACAGCTACCTACGCAGCATGTTCATGTCGTTCCTAAATGAGCTTTTATCTCTCTCCCCTCACCACAAATCAGATTCTTCTGAGGAGTTCCCAGTACATTATCCTTTCCCCTGTGTAATTACCTTAACAAGCTCCAGCTGTTTTTATTCTCAGAAGGTTTACTCCCTGATATACAGCTGCCTACCCCCTTCGTAAGTGCAGGTCCTAAATGAGCTTTTTTCTCTGTTCCCTCACCACAATCCAGATTCTTTTGGGGAGTTACCAGTACAGTAACCATACCAGGAAGTACTTAATTTATTAAGCTACTGCTTTTCTTAATCTCAGTGGAGATATTTACTGATAAACAGCTACCTACGCAGCATGTTCATGTCGTTCCTAAATGAGCTTTTATCTCTCTCCCCTCACCACAAATCAGATTCTTCTGAGGAGTTCCCAGTACATTATCCTTTCCCCTGTGTAATTACCTTAACAAGCTCCAGCTGTTTTTATTCTCAGAAGGTTTACTCCCTGATATACAGCTGCCTACCCCCTTCGTAAGTGCAGGTCCTAAATGAGCTTTTTTCTCTGTTCCCTCACCACAATCCAGATTCTTTTGGGGAGTTACCAGTACAGTAACCATACCAGGAAGTACTTAATTTATTAAGCTACTGCTTTTCTTAATCTCAGTGGAGATATTTACTGATAAACAGCTACCTACGCAGCATGTTCATGTCGTTCCTAAATGAGCTTTTATCTCTCTCCCCTCACCACAAATCAGATTCTTCTGAGGAGTTCCCAGTACATTATCCTTTCCCCTGTGTAATTACCTTAACAAGCTCCAGCTGTTTTTATTCTCAGAAGGTTTACTCCCTGATATACAGCTGCCTACCCCCTTCGTAAGTGCAGGTCCTAAATGAGCTTTTTTCTCTGTTCCCTCACCACAATCCAGATTCTTTTGGGGAGTTACCAGTACAGTAACCATACCAGGAAGTACTTAATTTATTAAGCTACTGCTTTTCTTAATCTCAGTGGAGATATTTACTGATAAACAGCTACCTACGCAGCATGTTCATGTCGTTCCTAAATGAGCTTTTATCTCTCTCCCCTCACCACAAATCAGATTCTTCTGAGGAGTTCCCAGTACATTATCCTTTCCCCTGTGTAATTACCTTAACAAGCTCCAGCTGTTTTTATTCTCAGAAGGTTTACTCCCTGATATACAGCTGCCTACCCCCTTCGTAAGTGCAGGTCCTAAATGAGCTTTTTTCTCTGTTCCCTCACCACAATCCAGATTCTTTTGGGGAGTTACCAGTACAGTAACCATACCAGGAAGTACTTAATTTATTAAGCTACTGCTTTTCTTAATCTCAGTGGAGATATTTACTGATAAACAGCTACCTACGCAGCATGTTCATGTCGTTCCTAAATGAGCTTTTATCTCTCTCCCCTCACCACAAATCAGATTCTTCTGAGGAGTTCCCAGTACATTATCCTTTCCCCTGTGTAATTACCTTAACAAGCTCCAGCTGTTTTTATTCTCAGAAGGTTTACTCCCTGATATACAGCTGCCTACCCCCTTCGTAAGTGCAGGTCCTAAATGAGCTTTTTTCTCTGTTCCCTCACCACAATCCAGATTCTTTTGGGGAGTTACCAGTACAGTAACCATACCAGGAAGTACTTAATTTATTAAGCTACTGCTTTTCTTAATCTCAGTGGAGATATTTACTGATAAACAGCTACCTACGCAGCATGTTCATGTCGTTCCTAAATGAGCTTTTATCTCTCTCCCCTCACCACAAATCAGATTCTTCTGAGGAGTTCCCAGTACATTATCCTTTCCCCTGTGTAATTACCTTAACAAGCTCCAGCTGTTTTTATTCTCAGAAGGTTTACTCCCTGATATACAGCTGCCTACCCCCTTCGTAAGTGCAGGTCCTAAATGAGCTTTTTTCTCTGTTCCCTCACCACAATCCAGATTCTTTTGGGGAGTTACCAGTACAGTAACCATACCAGGAAGTACTTAATTTATTAAGCTACTGCTTTTCTTAATCTCAGTGGAGATATTTACTGATAAACAGCTACCTACGCAGCATGTTCATGTCGTTCCTAAATGAGCTTTTATCTCTCTCCCCTCACCACAAATCAGATTCTTCTGAGGAGTTCCCAGTACATTATCCTTTCCCCTGTGTAATTACCTTAACAAGCTCCAGCTGTTTTTATTCTCAGAAGGTTTACTCCCTGATATACAGCTGCCTACCCCCTTCGTAAGTGCAGGTCCTAAATGAGCTTTTTTCTCTGTTCCCTCACCACAATCCAGATTCTTTTGGGGAGTTACCAGTACAGTAACCATACCAGGAAGTACTTAATTTATTAAGCTACTGCTTTTCTTAATCTCAGTGGAGATATTTACTGATAAACAGCTACCTACGCAGCATGTTCATGTCGTTCCTAAATGAGCTTTTATCTCTCTCCCCTCACCACAAATCAGATTCTTCTGAGGAGTTCCCAGTACATTATCCTTTCCCCTGTGTAATTACCTTAACAAGCTCCAGCTGTTTTTATTCTCAGAAGGTTTACTCCCTGATATACAGCTGCCTACCCCCTTCGTAAGTGCAGGTCCTAAATGAGCTTTTTTCTCTGTTCCCTCACCACAATCCAGATTCTTTTGGGGAGTTACCAGTACAGTAACCATACCAGGAAGTACTTAATTTATTAAGCTACTGCTTTTCTTAATCTCAGTGGAGATATTTACTGATAAACAGCTACCTACGCAGCATGTTCATGTCGTTCCTAAATGAGCTTTTATCTCTCTCCCCTCACCACAAATCAGATTCTTCTGAGGAGTTCCCAGTACATTATCCTTTCCCCTGTGTAATTACCTTAACAAGCTCCAGCTGTTTTTATTCTCAGAAGGTTTACTCCCTGATATACAGCTGCCTACCCCCTTCGTAAGTGCAGGTCCTAAATGAGCTTTTTTCTCTGTTCCCTCACCACAATCCAGATTCTTTTGGGGAGTTACCAGTACAGTAACCATACCAGGAAGTACTTAATTTATTAAGCTACTGCTTTTCTTAATCTCAGTGGAGATATTTACTGATAAACAGCTACCTACGCAGCATGTTCATGTCGTTCCTAAATGAGCTTTTATCTCTCTCCCCTCACCACAAATCAGATTCTTCTGAGGAGTTCCCAGTACATTATCCTTTCCCCTGTGTAATTACCTTAACAAGCTCCAGCTGTTTTTATTCTCAGAAGGTTTACTCCCTGATATACAGCTGCCTACCCCCTTCGTAAGTGCAGGTCCTAAATGAGCTTTTTTCTCTGTTCCCTCACCACAATCCAGATTCTTTTGGGGAGTTACCAGTACAGTAACCATACCAGGAAGTACTTAATTTATTAAGCTACTGCTTTTCTTAATCTCAGTGGAGATATTTACTGATAAACAGCTACCTACGCAGCATGTTCATGTCGTTCCTAAATGAGCTTTTATCTCTCTCCCCTCACCACAAATCAGATTCTTCTGAGGAGTTCCCAGTACATTATCCTTTCCCCTGTGTAATTACCTTAACAAGCTCCAGCTGTTTTTATTCTCAGAAGGTTTACTCCCTGATATACAGCTGCCTACCCCCTTCGTAAGTGCAGGTCCTAAATGAGCTTTTTTCTCTGTTCCCTCACCACAATCCAGATTCTTTTGGGGAGTTACCAGTACAGTAACCATACCAGGAAGTACTTAATTTATTAAGCTACTGCTTTTCTTAATCTCAGTGGAGATATTTACTGATAAACAGCTACCTACGCAGCATGTTCATGTCGTTCCTAAATGAGCTTTTATCTCTCTCCCCTCACCACAAATCAGATTCTTCTGAGGAGTTCCCAGTACATTATCCTTTCCCCTGTGTAATTACCTTAACAAGCTCCAGCTGTTTTTATTCTCAGAAGGTTTACTCCCTGATATACAGCTGCCTACCCCCTTCGTAAGTGCAGGTCCTAAATGAGCTTTTTTCTCTGTTCCCTCACCACAATCCAGATTCTTTTGGGGAGTTACCAGTACAGTAACCATACCAGGAAGTACTTAATTTATTAAGCTACTGCTTTTCTTAATCTCAGTGGAGATATTTACTGATAAACAGCTACCTACGCAGCATGTTCATGTCGTTCCTAAATGAGCTTTTATCTCTCTCCCCTCACCACAAATCAGATTCTTCTGAGGAGTTCCCAGTACATTATCCTTTCCCCTGTGTAATTACCTTAACAAGCTCCAGCTGTTTTTATTCTCAGAAGGTTTACTCCCTGATATACAGCTGCCTACCCCCTTCGTAAGTGCAGGTCCTAAATGAGCTTTTTTCTCTGTTCCCTCACCACAATCCAGATTCTTTTGGGGAGTTACCAGTACAGTAACCATACCAGGAAGTACTTAATTTATTAAGCTACTGCTTTTCTTAATCTCAGTGGAGATATTTACTGATAAACAGCTACCTACGCAGCATGTTCATGTCGTTCCTAAATGAGCTTTTATCTCTCTCCCCTCACCACAAATCAGATTCTTCTGAGGAGTTCCCAGTACATTATCCTTTCCCCTGTGTAATTACCTTAACAAGCTCCAGCTGTTTTTATTCTCAGAAGGTTTACTCCCTGATATACAGCTGCCTACCCCCTTCGTAAGTGCAGGTCCTAAATGAGCTTTTTTCTCTGTTCCCTCACCACAATCCAGATTCTTTTGGGGAGTTACCAGTACAGTAACCATACCAGGAAGTACTTAATTTATTAAGCTACTGCTTTTCTTAATCTCAGTGGAGATATTTACTGATAAACAGCTACCTACGCAGCATGTTCATGTCGTTCCTAAATGAGCTTTTATCTCTCTCCCCTCACCACAAATCAGATTCTTCTGAGGAGTTCCCAGTACATTATCCTTTCCCCTGTGTAATTACCTTAACAAGCTCCAGCTGTTTTTATTCTCAGAAGGTTTACTCCCTGATATACAGCTGCCTACCCCCTTCGTAAGTGCAGGTCCTAAATGAGCTTTTTTCTCTGTTCCCTCACCACAATCCAGATTCTTTTGGGGAGTTACCAGTACAGTAACCATACCAGGAAGTACTTAATTTATTAAGCTACTGCTTTTCTTAATCTCAGTGGAGATATTTACTGATAAACAGCTACCTACGCAGCATGTTCATGTCGTTCCTAAATGAGCTTTTATCTCTCTCCCCTCACCACAAATCAGATTCTTCTGAGGAGTTCCCAGTACATTATCCTTTCCCCTGTGTAATTACCTTAACAAGCTCCAGCTGTTTTTATTCTCAGAAGGTTTACTCCCTGATATACAGCTGCCTACCCCCTTCGTAAGTGCAGGTCCTAAATGAGCTTTTTTCTCTGTTCCCTCACCACAATCCAGATTCTTTTGGGGAGTTACCAGTACAGTAACCATACCAGGAAGTACTTAATTTATTAAGCTACTGCTTTTCTTAATCTCAGTGGAGATATTTACTGATAAACAGCTACCTACGCAGCATGTTCATGTCGTTCCTAAATGAGCTTTTATCTCTCTCCCCTCACCACAAATCAGATTCTTCTGAGGAGTTCCCAGTACATTATCCTTTCCCCTGTGTAATTACCTTAACAAGCTCCAGCTGTTTTTATTCTCAGAAGGTTTACTCCCTGATATACAGCTGCCTACCCCCTTCGTAAGTGCAGGTCCTAAATGAGCTTTTTTCTCTGTTCCCTCACCACAATCCAGATTCTTTTGGGGAGTTACCAGTACAGTAACCATACCAGGAAGTACTTAATTTATTAAGCTACTGCTTTTCTTAATCTCAGTGGAGATATTTACTGATAAACAGCTACCTACGCAGCATGTTCATGTCGTTCCTAAATGAGCTTTTATCTCTCTCCCCTCACCACAAATCAGATTCTTCTGAGGAGTTCCCAGTACATTATCCTTTCCCCTGTGTAATTACCTTAACAAGCTCCAGCTGTTTTTATTCTCAGAAGGTTTACTCCCTGATATACAGCTGCCTACCCCCTTCGTAAGTGCAGGTCCTAAATGAGCTTTTTTCTCTGTTCCCTCACCACAATCCAGATTCTTTTGGGGAGTTACCAGTACAGTAACCATACCAGGAAGTACTTAATTTATTAAGCTACTGCTTTTCTTAATCTCAGTGGAGATATTTACTGATAAACAGCTACCTACGCAGCATGTTCATGTCGTTCCTAAATGAGCTTTTATCTCTCTCCCCTCACCACAAATCAGATTCTTCTGAGGAGTTCCCAGTACATTATCCTTTCCCCTGTGTAATTACCTTAACAAGCTCCAGCTGTTTTTATTCTCAGAAGGTTTACTCCCTGATATACAGCTGCCTACCCCCTTCGTAAGTGCAGGTCCTAAATGAGCTTTTTTCTCTGTTCCCTCACCACAATCCAGATTCTTTTGGGGAGTTACCAGTACAGTAACCATACCAGGAAGTACTTAATTTATTAAGCTACTGCTTTTCTTAATCTCAGTGGAGATATTTACTGATAAACAGCTACCTACGCAGCATGTTCATGTCGTTCCTAAATGAGCTTTTATCTCTCTCCCCTCACCACAAATCAGATTCTTCTGAGGAGTTCCCAGTACATTATCCTTTCCCCTGTGTAATTACCTTAACAAGCTCCAGCTGTTTTTATTCTCAGAAGGTTTACTCCCTGATATACAGCTGCCTACCCCCTTCGTAAGTGCAGGTCCTAAATGAGCTTTTTTCTCTGTTCCCTCACCACAATCCAGATTCTTTTGGGGAGTTACCAGTACAGTAACCATACCAGGAAGTACTTAATTTATTAAGCTACTGCTTTTCTTAATCTCAGTGGAGATATTTACTGATAAACAGCTACCTACGCAGCATGTTCATGTCGTTCCTAAATGAGCTTTTATCTCTCTCCCCTCACCACAAATCAGATTCTTCTGAGGAGTTCCCAGTACATTATCCTTTCCCCTGTGTAATTACCTTAACAAGCTCCAGCTGTTTTTATTCTCAGAAGGTTTACTCCCTGATATACAGCTGCCTACCCCCTTCGTAAGTGCAGGTCCTAAATGAGCTTTTTTCTCTGTTCCCTCACCACAATCCAGATTCTTTTGGGGAGTTACCAGTACAGTAACCATACCAGGAAGTACTTAATTTATTAAGCTACTGCTTTTCTTAATCTCAGTGGAGATATTTACTGATAAACAGCTACCTACGCAGCATGTTCATGTCGTTCCTAAATGAGCTTTTATCTCTCTCCCCTCACCACAAATCAGATTCTTCTGAGGAGTTCCCAGTACATTATCCTTTCCCCTGTGTAATTACCTTAACAAGCTCCAGCTGTTTTTATTCTCAGAAGGTTTACTCCCTGATATACAGCTGCCTACCCCCTTCGTAAGTGCAGGTCCTAAATGAGCTTTTTTCTCTGTTCCCTCACCACAATCCAGATTCTTTTGGGGAGTTACCAGTACAGTAACCATACCAGGAAGTACTTAATTTATTAAGCTACTGCTTTTCTTAATCTCAGTGGAGATATTTACTGATAAACAGCTACCTACGCAGCATGTTCATGTCGTTCCTAAATGAGCTTTTATCTCTCTCCCCTCACCACAAATCAGATTCTTCTGAGGAGTTCCCAGTACATTATCCTTTCCCCTGTGTAATTACCTTAACAAGCTCCAGCTGTTTTTATTCTCAGAAGGTTTACTCCCTGATATACAGCTGCCTACCCCCTTCGTAAGTGCAGGTCCTAAATGAGCTTTTTTCTCTGTTCCCTCACCACAATCCAGATTCTTTTGGGGAGTTACCAGTACAGTAACCATACCAGGAAGTACTTAATTTATTAAGCTACTGCTTTTCTTAATCTCAGTGGAGATATTTACTGATAAACAGCTACCTACGCAGCATGTTCATGTCGTTCCTAAATGAGCTTTTATCTCTCTCCCCTCACCACAAATCAGATTCTTCTGAGGAGTTCCCAGTACATTATCCTTTCCCCTGTGTAATTACCTTAACAAGCTCCAGCTGTTTTTATTCTCAGAAGGTTTACTCCCTGATATACAGCTGCCTACCCCCTTCGTAAGTGCAGGTCCTAAATGAGCTTTTTTCTCTGTTCCCTCACCACAATCCAGATTCTTTTGGGGAGTTACCAGTACAGTAACCATACCAGGAAGTACTTAATTTATTAAGCTACTGCTTTTCTTAATCTCAGTGGAGATATTTACTGATAAACAGCTACCTACGCAGCATGTTCATGTCGTTCCTAAATGAGCTTTTATCTCTCTCCCCTCACCACAAATCAGATTCTTCTGAGGAGTTCCCAGTACATTATCCTTTCCCCTGTGTAATTACCTTAACAAGCTCCAGCTGTTTTTATTCTCAGAAGGTTTACTCCCTGATATACAGCTGCCTACCCCCTTCGTAAGTGCAGGTCCTAAATGAGCTTTTTTCTCTGTTCCCTCACCACAATCCAGATTCTTTTGGGGAGTTACCAGTACAGTAACCATACCAGGAAGTACTTAATTTATTAAGCTACTGCTTTTCTTAATCTCAGTGGAGATATTTACTGATAAACAGCTACCTACGCAGCATGTTCATGTCGTTCCTAAATGAGCTTTTATCTCTCTCCCCTCACCACAAATCAGATTCTTCTGAGGAGTTCCCAGTACATTATCCTTTCCCCTGTGTAATTACCTTAACAAGCTCCAGCTGTTTTTATTCTCAGAAGGTTTACTCCCTGATATACAGCTGCCTACCCCCTTCGTAAGTGCAGGTCCTAAATGAGCTTTTTTCTCTGTTCCCTCACCACAATCCAGATTCTTTTGGGGAGTTACCAGTACAGTAACCATACCAGGAAGTACTTAATTTATTAAGCTACTGCTTTTCTTAATCTCAGTGGAGATATTTACTGATAAACAGCTACCTACGCAGCATGTTCATGTCGTTCCTAAATGAGCTTTTATCTCTCTCCCCTCACCACAAATCAGATTCTTCTGAGGAGTTCCCAGTACATTATCCTTTCCCCTGTGTAATTACCTTAACAAGCTCCAGCTGTTTTTATTCTCAGAAGGTTTACTCCCTGATATACAGCTGCCTACCCCCTTCGTAAGTGCAGGTCCTAAATGAGCTTTTTTCTCTGTTCCCTCACCACAATCCAGATTCTTTTGGGGAGTTACCAGTACAGTAACCATACCAGGAAGTACTTAATTTATTAAGCTACTGCTTTTCTTAATCTCAGTGGAGATATTTACTGATAAACAGCTACCTACGCAGCATGTTCATGTCGTTCCTAAATGAGCTTTTATCTCTCTCCCCTCACCACAAATCAGATTCTTCTGAGGAGTTCCCAGTACATTATCCTTTCCCCTGTGTAATTACCTTAACAAGCTCCAGCTGTTTTTATTCTCAGAAGGTTTACTCCCTGATATACAGCTGCCTACCCCCTTCGTAAGTGCAGGTCCTAAATGAGCTTTTTTCTCTGTTCCCTCACCACAATCCAGATTCTTTTGGGGAGTTACCAGTACAGTAACCATACCAGGAAGTACTTAATTTATTAAGCTACTGCTTTTCTTAATCTCAGTGGAGATATTTACTGATAAACAGCTACCTACGCAGCATGTTCATGTCGTTCCTAAATGAGCTTTTATCTCTCTCCCCTCACCACAAATCAGATTCTTCTGAGGAGTTCCCAGTACATTATCCTTTCCCCTGTGTAATTACCTTAACAAGCTCCAGCTGTTTTTATTCTCAGAAGGTTTACTCCCTGATATACAGCTGCCTACCCCCTTCGTAAGTGCAGGTCCTAAATGAGCTTTTTTCTCTGTTCCCTCACCACAATCCAGATTCTTTTGGGGAGTTACCAGTACAGTAACCATACCAGGAAGTACTTAATTTATTAAGCTACTGCTTTTCTTAATCTCAGTGGAGATATTTACTGATAAACAGCTACCTACGCAGCATGTTCATGTCGTTCCTAAATGAGCTTTTATCTCTCTCCCCTCACCACAAATCAGATTCTTCTGAGGAGTTCCCAGTACATTATCCTTTCCCCTGTGTAATTACCTTAACAAGCTCCAGCTGTTTTTATTCTCAGAAGGTTTACTCCCTGATATACAGCTGCCTACCCCCTTCGTAAGTGCAGGTCCTAAATGAGCTTTTTTCTCTGTTCCCTCACCACAATCCAGATTCTTTTGGGGAGTTACCAGTACAGTAACCATACCAGGAAGTACTTAATTTATTAAGCTACTGCTTTTCTTAATCTCAGTGGAGATATTTACTGATAAACAGCTACCTACGCAGCATGTTCATGTCGTTCCTAAATGAGCTTTTATCTCTCTCCCCTCACCACAAATCAGATTCTTCTGAGGAGTTCCCAGTACATTATCCTTTCCCCTGTGTAATTACCTTAACAAGCTCCAGCTGTTTTTATTCTCAGAAGGTTTACTCCCTGATATACAGCTGCCTACCCCCTTCGTAAGTGCAGGTCCTAAATGAGCTTTTTTCTCTGTTCCCTCACCACAATCCAGATTCTTTTGGGGAGTTACCAGTACAGTAACCATACCAGGAAGTACTTAATTTATTAAGCTACTGCTTTTCTTAATCTCAGTGGAGATATTTACTGATAAACAGCTACCTACGCAGCATGTTCATGTCGTTCCTAAATGAGCTTTTATCTCTCTCCCCTCACCACAAATCAGATTCTTCTGAGGAGTTCCCAGTACATTATCCTTTCCCCTGTGTAATTACCTTAACAAGCTCCAGCTGTTTTTATTCTCAGAAGGTTTACTCCCTGATATACAGCTGCCTACCCCCTTCGTAAGTGCAGGTCCTAAATGAGCTTTTTTCTCTGTTCCCTCACCACAATCCAGATTCTTTTGGGGAGTTACCAGTACAGTAACCATACCAGGAAGTACTTAATTTATTAAGCTACTGCTTTTCTTAATCTCAGTGGAGATATTTACTGATAAACAGCTACCTACGCAGCATGTTCATGTCGTTCCTAAATGAGCTTTTATCTCTCTCCCCTCACCACAAATCAGATTCTTCTGAGGAGTTCCCAGTACATTATCCTTTCCCCTGTGTAATTACCTTAACAAGCTCCAGCTGTTTTTATTCTCAGAAGGTTTACTCCCTGATATACAGCTGCCTACCCCCTTCGTAAGTGCAGGTCCTAAATGAGCTTTTTTCTCTGTTCCCTCACCACAATCCAGATTCTTTTGGGGAGTTACCAGTACAGTAACCATACCAGGAAGTACTTAATTTATTAAGCTACTGCTTTTCTTAATCTCAGTGGAGATATTTACTGATAAACAGCTACCTACGCAGCATGTTCATGTCGTTCCTAAATGAGCTTTTATCTCTCTCCCCTCACCACAAATCAGATTCTTCTGAGGAGTTCCCAGTACATTATCCTTTCCCCTGTGTAATTACCTTAACAAGCTCCAGCTGTTTTTATTCTCAGAAGGTTTACTCCCTGATATACAGCTGCCTACCCCCTTCGTAAGTGCAGGTCCTAAATGAGCTTTTTTCTCTGTTCCCTCACCACAATCCAGATTCTTTTGGGGAGTTACCAGTACAGTAACCATACCAGGAAGTACTTAATTTATTAAGCTACTGCTTTTCTTAATCTCAGTGGAGATATTTACTGATAAACAGCTACCTACGCAGCATGTTCATGTCGTTCCTAAATGAGCTTTTATCTCTCTCCCCTCACCACAAATCAGATTCTTCTGAGGAGTTCCCAGTACATTATCCTTTCCCCTGTGTAATTACCTTAACAAGCTCCAGCTGTTTTTATTCTCAGAAGGTTTACTCCCTGATATACAGCTGCCTACCCCCTTCGTAAGTGCAGGTCCTAAATGAGCTTTTTTCTCTGTTCCCTCACCACAATCCAGATTCTTTTGGGGAGTTACCAGTACAGTAACCATACCAGGAAGTACTTAATTTATTAAGCTACTGCTTTTCTTAATCTCAGTGGAGATATTTACTGATAAACAGCTACCTACGCAGCATGTTCATGTCGTTCCTAAATGAGCTTTTATCTCTCTCCCCTCACCACAAATCAGATTCTTCTGAGGAGTTCCCAGTACATTATCCTTTCCCCTGTGTAATTACCTTAACAAGCTCCAGCTGTTTTTATTCTCAGAAGGTTTACTCCCTGATATACAGCTGCCTACCCCCTTCGTAAGTGCAGGTCCTAAATGAGCTTTTTTCTCTGTTCCCTCACCACAATCCAGATTCTTTTGGGGAGTTACCAGTACAGTAACCATACCAGGAAGTACTTAATTTATTAAGCTACTGCTTTTCTTAATCTCAGTGGAGATATTTACTGATAAACAGCTACCTACGCAGCATGTTCATGTCGTTCCTAAATGAGCTTTTATCTCTCTCCCCTCACCACAAATCAGATTCTTCTGAGGAGTTCCCAGTACATTATCCTTTCCCCTGTGTAATTACCTTAACAAGCTCCAGCTGTTTTTATTCTCAGAAGGTTTACTCCCTGATATACAGCTGCCTACCCCCTTCGTAAGTGCAGGTCCTAAATGAGCTTTTTTCTCTGTTCCCTCACCACAATCCAGATTCTTTTGGGGAGTTACCAGTACAGTAACCATACCAGGAAGTACTTAATTTATTAAGCTACTGCTTTTCTTAATCTCAGTGGAGATATTTACTGATAAACAGCTACCTACGCAGCATGTTCATGTCGTTCCTAAATGAGCTTTTATCTCTCTCCCCTCACCACAAATCAGATTCTTCTGAGGAGTTCCCAGTACATTATCCTTTCCCCTGTGTAATTACCTTAACAAGCTCCAGCTGTTTTTATTCTCAGAAGGTTTACTCCCTGATATACAGCTGCCTACCCCCTTCGTAAGTGCAGGTCCTAAATGAGCTTTTTTCTCTGTTCCCTCACCACAATCCAGATTCTTTTGGGGAGTTACCAGTACAGTAACCATACCAGGAAGTACTTAATTTATTAAGCTACTGCTTTTCTTAATCTCAGTGGAGATATTTACTGATAAACAGCTACCTACGCAGCATGTTCATGTCGTTCCTAAATGAGCTTTTATCTCTCTCCCCTCACCACAAATCAGATTCTTCTGAGGAGTTCCCAGTACATTATCCTTTCCCCTGTGTAATTACCTTAACAAGCTCCAGCTGTTTTTATTCTCAGAAGGTTTACTCCCTGATATACAGCTGCCTACCCCCTTCGTAAGTGCAGGTCCTAAATGAGCTTTTTTCTCTGTTCCCTCACCACAATCCAGATTCTTTTGGGGAGTTACCAGTACAGTAACCATACCAGGAAGTACTTAATTTATTAAGCTACTGCTTTTCTTAATCTCAGTGGAGATATTTACTGATAAACAGCTACCTACGCAGCATGTTCATGTCGTTCCTAAATGAGCTTTTATCTCTCTCCCCTCACCACAAATCAGATTCTTCTGAGGAGTTCCCAGTACATTATCCTTTCCCCTGTGTAATTACCTTAACAAGCTCCAGCTGTTTTTATTCTCAGAAGGTTTACTCCCTGATATACAGCTGCCTACCCCCTTCGTAAGTGCAGGTCCTAAATGAGCTTTTTTCTCTGTTCCCTCACCACAATCCAGATTCTTTTGGGGAGTTACCAGTACAGTAACCATACCAGGAAGTACTTAATTTATTAAGCTACTGCTTTTCTTAATCTCAGTGGAGATATTTACTGATAAACAGCTACCTACGCAGCATGTTCATGTCGTTCCTAAATGAGCTTTTATCTCTCTCCCCTCACCACAAATCAGATTCTTCTGAGGAGTTCCCAGTACATTATCCTTTCCCCTGTGTAATTACCTTAACAAGCTCCAGCTGTTTTTATTCTCAGAAGGTTTACTCCCTGATATACAGCTGCCTACCCCCTTCGTAAGTGCAGGTCCTAAATGAGCTTTTTTCTCTGTTCCCTCACCACAATCCAGATTCTTTTGGGGAGTTACCAGTACAGTAACCATACCAGGAAGTACTTAATTTATTAAGCTACTGCTTTTCTTAATCTCAGTGGAGATATTTACTGATAAACAGCTACCTACGCAGCATGTTCATGTCGTTCCTAAATGAGCTTTTATCTCTCTCCCCTCACCACAAATCAGATTCTTCTGAGGAGTTCCCAGTACATTATCCTTTCCCCTGTGTAATTACCTTAACAAGCTCCAGCTGTTTTTATTCTCAGAAGGTTTACTCCCTGATATACAGCTGCCTACCCCCTTCGTAAGTGCAGGTCCTAAATGAGCTTTTTTCTCTGTTCCCTCACCACAATCCAGATTCTTTTGGGGAGTTACCAGTACAGTAACCATACCAGGAAGTACTTAATTTATTAAGCTACTGCTTTTCTTAATCTCAGTGGAGATATTTACTGATAAACAGCTACCTACGCAGCATGTTCATGTCGTTCCTAAATGAGCTTTTATCTCTCTCCCCTCACCACAAATCAGATTCTTCTGAGGAGTTCCCAGTACATTATCCTTTCCCCTGTGTAATTACCTTAACAAGCTCCAGCTGTTTTTATTCTCAGAAGGTTTACTCCCTGATATACAGCTGCCTACCCCCTTCGTAAGTGCAGGTCCTAAATGAGCTTTTTTCTCTGTTCCCTCACCACAATCCAGATTCTTTTGGGGAGTTACCAGTACAGTAACCATACCAGGAAGTACTTAATTTATTAAGCTACTGCTTTTCTTAATCTCAGTGGAGATATTTACTGATAAACAGCTACCTACGCAGCATGTTCATGTCGTTCCTAAATGAGCTTTTATCTCTCTCCCCTCACCACAAATCAGATTCTTCTGAGGAGTTCCCAGTACATTATCCTTTCCCCTGTGTAATTACCTTAACAAGCTCCAGCTGTTTTTATTCTCAGAAGGTTTACTCCCTGATATACAGCTGCCTACCCCCTTCGTAAGTGCAGGTCCTAAATGAGCTTTTTTCTCTGTTCCCTCACCACAATCCAGATTCTTTTGGGGAGTTACCAGTACAGTAACCATACCAGGAAGTACTTAATTTATTAAGCTACTGCTTTTCTTAATCTCAGTGGAGATATTTACTGATAAACAGCTACCTACGCAGCATGTTCATGTCGTTCCTAAATGAGCTTTTATCTCTCTCCCCTCACCACAAATCAGATTCTTCTGAGGAGTTCCCAGTACATTATCCTTTCCCCTGTGTAATTACCTTAACAAGCTCCAGCTGTTTTTATTCTCAGAAGGTTTACTCCCTGATATACAGCTGCCTACCCCCTTCGTAAGTGCAGGTCCTAAATGAGCTTTTTTCTCTGTTCCCTCACCACAATCCAGATTCTTTTGGGGAGTTACCAGTACAGTAACCATACCAGGAAGTACTTAATTTATTAAGCTACTGCTTTTCTTAATCTCAGTGGAGATATTTACTGATAAACAGCTACCTACGCAGCATGTTCATGTCGTTCCTAAATGAGCTTTTATCTCTCTCCCCTCACCACAAATCAGATTCTTCTGAGGAGTTCCCAGTACATTATCCTTT
This sequence comes from Perognathus longimembris pacificus, assembly GCF_023159225.1. Classification (NCBI taxonomy): domain Eukaryota; kingdom Metazoa; phylum Chordata; class Mammalia; order Rodentia; family Heteromyidae; genus Perognathus; species Perognathus longimembris. The sequence goes on from NW_025956508.1 coordinate 17,817, forward strand.
CCCCTGTGTAATTACCTTAACAAGCTCCAGCTGTTTTTATTCTCAGAAGGTTTACTCCCTGATATACAGCTGCCTACCCCCTTCGTAAGTGCAGGTCCTAAATGAGCTTTTTTCTCTGTTCCCTCACCACAATCCAGATTCTTTTGGGGAGTTACCAGTACAGTAACCATACCAGGAAGTACTTAATTTATTAAGCTACTGCTTTTCTTAATCTCAGTGGAGATATTTACTGATAAACAGCTACCTACGCAGCATGTTCATGTCGTTCCTAAATGAGCTTTTATCTCTCTCCCCTCACCACAAATCAGATTCTTCTGAGGAGTTCCCAGTACATTATCCTTTCCCCTGTGTAATTACCTTAACAAGCTCCAGCTGTTTTTATTCTCAGAAGGTTTACTCCCTGATATACAGCTGCCTACCCCCTTCGTAAGTGCAGGTCCTAAATGAGCTTTTTTCTCTGTTCCCTCACCACAATCCAGATTCTTTTGGGGAGTTACCAGTACAGTAACCATACCAGGAAGTACTTAATTTATTAAGCTACTGCTTTTCTTAATCTCAGTGGAGATATTTACTGATAAACAGCTACCTACGCAGCATGTTCATGTCGTTCCTAAATGAGCTTTTATCTCTCTCCCCTCACCACAAATCAGATTCTTCTGAGGAGTTCCCAGTACATTATCCTTTCCCCTGTGTAATTACCTTAACAAGCTCCAGCTGTTTTTATTCTCAGAAGGTTTACTCCCTGATATACAGCTGCCTACCCCCTTCGTAAGTGCAGGTCCTAAATGAGCTTTTTTCTCTGTTCCCTCACCACAATCCAGATTCTTTTGGGGAGTTACCAGTACAGTAACCATACCAGGAAGTACTTAATTTATTAAGCTACTGCTTTTCTTAATCTCAGTGGAGATATTTACTGATAAACAGCTACCTACGCAGCATGTTCATGTCGTTCCTAAATGAGCTTTTATCTCTCTCCCCTCACCACAAATCAGATTCTTCTGAGGAGTTCCCAGTACATTATCCTTTCCCCTGTGTAATTACCTTAACAAGCTCCAGCTGTTTTTATTCTCAGAAGGTTTACTCCCTGATATACAGCTGCCTACCCCCTTCGTAAGTGCAGGTCCTAAATGAGCTTTTTTCTCTGTTCCCTCACCACAATCCAGATTCTTTTGGGGAGTTACCAGTACAGTAACCATACCAGGAAGTACTTAATTTATTAAGCTACTGCTTTTCTTAATCTCAGTGGAGATATTTACTGATAAACAGCTACCTACGCAGCATGTTCATGTCGTTCCTAAATGAGCTTTTATCTCTCTCCCCTCACCACAAATCAGATTCTTCTGAGGAGTTCCCAGTACATTATCCTTTCCCCTGTGTAATTACCTTAACAAGCTCCAGCTGTTTTTATTCTCAGAAGGTTTACTCCCTGATATACAGCTGCCTACCCCCTTCGTAAGTGCAGGTCCTAAATGAGCTTTTTTCTCTGTTCCCTCACCACAATCCAGATTCTTTTGGGGAGTTACCAGTACAGTAACCATACCAGGAAGTACTTAATTTATTAAGCTACTGCTTTTCTTAATCTCAGTGGAGATATTTACTGATAAACAGCTACCTACGCAGCATGTTCATGTCGTTCCTAAATGAGCTTTTATCTCTCTCCCCTCACCACAAATCAGATTCTTCTGAGGAGTTCCCAGTACATTATCCTTTCCCCTGTGTAATTACCTTAACAAGCTCCAGCTGTTTTTATTCTCAGAAGGTTTACTCCCTGATATACAGCTGCCTACCCCCTTCGTAAGTGCAGGTCCTAAATGAGCTTTTTTCTCTGTTCCCTCACCACAATCCAGATTCTTTTGGGGAGTTACCAGTACAGTAACCATACCAGGAAGTACTTAATTTATTAAGCTACTGCTTTTCTTAATCTCAGTGGAGATATTTACTGATAAACAGCTACCTACGCAGCATGTTCATGTCGTTCCTAAATGAGCTTTTATCTCTCTCCCCTCACCACAAATCAGATTCTTCTGAGGAGTTCCCAGTACATTATCCTTTCCCCTGTGTAATTACCTTAACAAGCTCCAGCTGTTTTTATTCTCAGAAGGTTTACTCCCTGATATACAGCTGCCTACCCCCTTCGTAAGTGCAGGTCCTAAATGAGCTTTTTTCTCTGTTCCCTCACCACAATCCAGATTCTTTTGGGGAGTTACCAGTACAGTAACCATACCAGGAAGTACTTAATTTATTAAGCTACTGCTTTTCTTAATCTCAGTGGAGATATTTACTGATAAACAGCTACCTACGCAGCATGTTCATGTCGTTCCTAAATGAGCTTTTATCTCTCTCCCCTCACCACAAATCAGATTCTTCTGAGGAGTTCCCAGTACATTATCCTTTCCCCTGTGTAATTACCTTAACAAGCTCCAGCTGTTTTTATTCTCAGAAGGTTTACTCCCTGATATACAGCTGCCTACCCCCTTCGTAAGTGCAGGTCCTAAATGAGCTTTTTTCTCTGTTCCCTCACCACAATCCAGATTCTTTTGGGGAGTTACCAGTACAGTAACCATACCAGGAAGTACTTAATTTATTAAGCTACTGCTTTTCTTAATCTCAGTGGAGATATTTACTGATAAACAGCTACCTACGCAGCATGTTCATGTCGTTCCTAAATGAGCTTTTATCTCTCTCCCCTCACCACAAATCAGATTCTTCTGAGGAGTTCCCAGTACATTATCCTTTCCCCTGTGTAATTACCTTAACAAGCTCCAGCTGTTTTTATTCTCAGAAGGTTTACTCCCTGATATACAGCTGCCTACCCCCTTCGTAAGTGCAGGTCCTAAATGAGCTTTTTTCTCTGTTCCCTCACCACAATCCAGATTCTTTTGGGGAGTTACCAGTACAGTAACCATACCAGGAAGTACTTAATTTATTAAGCTACTGCTTTTCTTAATCTCAGTGGAGATATTTACTGATAAACAGCTACCTACGCAGCATGTTCATGTCGTTCCTAAATGAGCTTTTATCTCTCTCCCCTCACCACAAATCAGATTCTTCTGAGGAGTTCCCAGTACATTATCCTTTCCCCTGTGTAATTACCTTAACAAGCTCCAGCTGTTTTTATTCTCAGAAGGTTTACTCCCTGATATACAGCTGCCTACCCCCTTCGTAAGTGCAGGTCCTAAATGAGCTTTTTTCTCTGTTCCCTCACCACAATCCAGATTCTTTTGGGGAGTTACCAGTACAGTAACCATACCAGGAAGTACTTAATTTATTAAGCTACTGCTTTTCTTAATCTCAGTGGAGATATTTACTGATAAACAGCTACCTACGCAGCATGTTCATGTCGTTCCTAAATGAGCTTTTATCTCTCTCCCCTCACCACAAATCAGATTCTTCTGAGGAGTTCCCAGTACATTATCCTTTCCCCTGTGTAATTACCTTAACAAGCTCCAGCTGTTTTTATTCTCAGAAGGTTTACTCCCTGATATACAGCTGCCTACCCCCTTCGTAAGTGCAGGTCCTAAATGAGCTTTTTTCTCTGTTCCCTCACCACAATCCAGATTCTTTTGGGGAGTTACCAGTACAGTAACCATACCAGGAAGTACTTAATTTATTAAGCTACTGCTTTTCTTAATCTCAGTGGAGATATTTACTGATAAACAGCTACCTACGCAGCATGTTCATGTCGTTCCTAAATGAGCTTTTATCTCTCTCCCCTCACCACAAATCAGATTCTTCTGAGGAGTTCCCAGTACATTATCCTTTCCCCTGTGTAATTACCTTAACAAGCTCCAGCTGTTTTTATTCTCAGAAGGTTTACTCCCTGATATACAGCTGCCTACCCCCTTCGTAAGTGCAGGTCCTAAATGAGCTTTTTTCTCTGTTCCCTCACCACAATCCAGATTCTTTTGGGGAGTTACCAGTACAGTAACCATACCAGGAAGTACTTAATTTATTAAGCTACTGCTTTTCTTAATCTCAGTGGAGATATTTACTGATAAACAGCTACCTACGCAGCATGTTCATGTCGTTCCTAAATGAGCTTTTATCTCTCTCCCCTCACCACAAATCAGATTCTTCTGAGGAGTTCCCAGTACATTATCCTTTCCCCTGTGTAATTACCTTAACAAGCTCCAGCTGTTTTTATTCTCAGAAGGTTTACTCCCTGATATACAGCTGCCTACCCCCTTCGTAAGTGCAGGTCCTAAATGAGCTTTTTTCTCTGTTCCCTCACCACAATCCAGATTCTTTTGGGGAGTTACCAGTACAGTAACCATACCAGGAAGTACTTAATTTATTAAGCTACTGCTTTTCTTAATCTCAGTGGAGATATTTACTGATAAACAGCTACCTACGCAGCATGTTCATGTCGTTCCTAAATGAGCTTTTATCTCTCTCCCCTCACCACAAATCAGATTCTTCTGAGGAGTTCCCAGTACATTATCCTTTCCCCTGTGTAATTACCTTAACAAGCTCCAGCTGTTTTTATTCTCAGAAGGTTTACTCCCTGATATACAGCTGCCTACCCCCTTCGTAAGTGCAGGTCCTAAATGAGCTTTTTTCTCTGTTCCCTCACCACAATCCAGATTCTTTTGGGGAGTTACCAGTACAGTAACCATACCAGGAAGTACTTAATTTATTAAGCTACTGCTTTTCTTAATCTCAGTGGAGATATTTACTGATAAACAGCTACCTACGCAGCATGTTCATGTCGTTCCTAAATGAGCTTTTATCTCTCTCCCCTCACCACAAATCAGATTCTTCTGAGGAGTTCCCAGTACATTATCCTTTCCCCTGTGTAATTACCTTAACAAGCTCCAGCTGTTTTTATTCTCAGAAGGTTTACTCCCTGATATACAGCTGCCTACCCCCTTCGTAAGTGCAGGTCCTAAATGAGCTTTTTTCTCTGTTCCCTCACCACAATCCAGATTCTTTTGGGGAGTTACCAGTACAGTAACCATACCAGGAAGTACTTAATTTATTAAGCTACTGCTTTCTTAATCTCAGTGGAGATATTTACTGATAAACAGCTACCTACGCAGCATGTTCATGTCGTTCCTAAATGAGCTTTTATCTCTCTCCCCTCACCACAAATCAGATTCTTCTGAGGAGTTCCCAGTACATTATCCTTTCCCCTGTGTAATTACCTTAACAAGCTCCAGCTGTTTTTATTCTCAGAAGGTTTACTCCCTGATATACAGCTGCCTACCCCTTCGTAAGTGCAGGTCCTAAATGAGCTTTTTTCTCTGTTCCCTCACCACAATCCAGATTCTTTTGGGGAGTTACCAGTACAGTAACCATACCAGGAAGTACTTAATTTATTAAGCTACTGCTTTTCTTAATCTCAGTGGAGATATTTACTGATAAACAGCTACCTACGCAGCATGTTCATGTCGTTCCTAAATGAGCTTTTATCTCTCTCCCCTCACCACAAATCAGATTCTTCTGAGGAGTTCCCAGTACATTATCCTTTCCCCTGTGTAATTACCTTAACAAGCTCCAGCTGTTTTTATTCTCAGAAGGTTTACTCCCTGATATACAGCTGCCTACCCCCTTCGTAAGTGCAGGTCCTAAATGAGCTTTTTTCTCTGTTCCCTCACCACAATCCAGATTCTTTTGGGGAGTTACCAGTACAGTAACCATACCAGGAAGTACTTAATTTATTAAGCTACTGCTTTTCTTAATCTCAGTGGAGATATTTACTGATAAACAGCTACCTACGCAGCATGTTCATGTCGTTCCTAAATGAGCTTTTATCTCTCTCCCCTCACCACAAATCAGATTCTTCTGAGGAGTTCCCAGTACATTATCCTTTCCCCTGTGTAATTACCTTAACAAGCTCCAGCTGTTTTTATTCTCAGAAGGTTTACTCCCTGATATACAGCTGCCTACCCCCTTCGTAAGTGCAGGTCCTAAATGAGCTTTTTTCTCTGTTCCCTCACCACAATCCAGATTCTTTTGGGGAGTTACCAGTACAGTAACCATACCAGGAAGTACTTAATTTATTAAGCTACTGCTTTTCTTAATCTCAGTGGAGATATTTACTGATAAACAGCTACCTACGCAGCATGTTCATGTCGTTCCTAAATGAGCTTTTATCTCTCTCCCCTCACCACAAATCAGATTCTTCTGAGGAGTTCCCAGTACATTATCCTTTCCCCTGTGTAATTACCTTAACAAGCTCCAGCTGTTTTTATTCTCAGAAGGTTTACTCCCTGATATACAGCTGCCTACCCCCTTCGTAAGTGCAGGTCCTAAATGAGCTTTTTTCTCTGTTCCCTCACCACAATCCAGATTCTTTTGGGGAGTTACCAGTACAGTAACCATACCAGGAAGTACTTAATTTATTAAGCTACTGCTTTTCTTAATCTCAGTGGAGATATTTACTGATAAACAGCTACCTACGCAGCAGTTCATGTCGTTCCTAAATGAGCTTTTATCTCTCTCCCCTCACCACAAATCAGATTCTTCTGAGGAGTTCCCAGTACATTATCCTTTCCCCTGTGTAATTACCTTAACAAGCTCCAGCTGTTTTTATTCTCAGAAGGTTTACTCCCTGATATACAGCTGCCTACCCCCTTCGTAAGTGCAGGTCCTAAATGAGCTTTTTTCTCTGTTCCCTCACCACAATCCAGATTCTTTTGGGGAGTTACCAGTACAGTAACCATACCAGGAAGTACTTAATTTATTAAGCTACTGCTTTTCTTAATCTCAGTGGAGATATTTACTGATAAACAGCTACCTACGCAGCATGTTCATGTCGTTCCTAAATGAGCTTTTATCTCTCTCCCCTCACCACAAATCAGATTCTTCTGAGGAGTTCCCAGTACATTATCCTTTCCCCTGTGTAATTACCTTAACAAGCTCCAGCTGTTTTTATTCTCAGAAGGTTTACTCCCTGATATACAGCTGCCTACCCCCTTCGTAAGTGCAGGTCCTAAATGAGCTTTTTTCTCTGTTCCCTCACCACAATCCAGATTCTTTTGGGGAGTTACCAGTACAGTAACCATACCAGGAAGTACTTAATTTATTAAGCTACTCTTTCTTAATCTCAGTGGAGATATTTACTGATAAACAGCTACCTACGCAGCATGTTCATGTCGTTCCTAAATGAGCTTTTATCTCTCTCCCCTCACCACAAATCAGATTCTTCTGAGGAGTTCCCAGTACATTATCCTTTCCCCTGTGTAATTACCTTAACAAGCTCCAGCTGTTTTTATTCTCAGAAGGTTTACTCCCTGATATACAGCTGCCTACCCCCTTCGTAAGTGCAGGTCCTAAATGAGCTTTTTTCTCTGTTCCCTCACCACAATCCAGATTCTTTTGGGGAGTTACCAGTACAGTAACCATACCAGGAAGTACTTAATTTATTAAGCTACTGCTTTTCTTAATCTCAGTGGAGATATTTACTGATAAACAGCTACCTACGCAGCATGTTCATGTCGTTCCTAAATGAGCTTTTATCTCTCTCCCCTCACCACAAATCAGATTCTTCTGAGGAGTTCCCAGTACATTATCCTTTCCCCTGTGTAATTACCTTAACAAGCTCCAGCTGTTTTTATTCTCAGAAGGTTTACTCCCTGATATACAGCTGCCTACCCCCTTCGTAAGTGCAGGTCCTAAATGAGCTTTTTTCTCTGTTCCCTCACCACAATCCAGATTCTTTTGGGGAGTTACCAGTACAGTAACCATACCAGGAAGTACTTAATTTATTAAGCTACTGCTTTTCTTAATCTCAGTGGAGATATTTACTGATAAACAGCTACCTACGCAGCATGTTCATGTCGTTCCTAAATGAGCTTTTATCTCTCTCCCCTCACCACAAATCAGATTCTTCTGAGGAGTTCCCAGTACATTATCCTTTCCCCTGTGTAATTACCTTAACAAGCTCCAGCTGTTTTTATTCTCAGAAGGTTTACTCCCTGATATACAGCTGCCTACCCCCTTCGTAAGTGCAGGTCCTAAATGAGCTTTTTTCTCTGTTCCCTCACCACAATCCAGATTCTTTTGGGGAGTTACCAGTACAGTAACCATACCAGGAAGTACTTAATTTATTAAGCTACTGCTTTTCTTAATCTCAGTGGAGATATTTACCTGATAAACAGCTACCTACGCAGCATGTTCATGTCGTTCCTAAATGAGCTTTTATCTCTCTCCCCTCACCACAAATCAGATTCTTCTGAGGAGTTCCCAGTACATTATCCTTTCCCCTGTGTAATTACCTTAACAAGCTCCAGCTGTTTTTATTCTCAGAAGGTTTACTCCCTGATATACAGCTGCCTACCCCCTTCGTAAGTGCAGGTCCTAAATGAGCTTTTTTCTCTGTTCCCTCACCACAATCCAGATTCTTTTGGGGAGTTACCAGTACAGTAACCATACCAGGAAGTACTTAATTTATTAAGCTACTGCTTTTCTTAATCTCAGTGGAGATATTTACTGATAAACAGCTACCTACGCAGCAGTTCATTGTCGTTCCTAAATGAGCTTTTATCTCTCTCCCCTCACCACAAATCAGATTCTTCTGAGGAGTTCCCAGTACATTATCCTTTCCCCTGTGTAATTACCTTAACAAGCTCCAGCTGTTTTTATTCTCAGAAGGTTTACTCCCTGATATACAGCTGCCTACCCCCTTCGTAAGTGCAGGTCCTAAATGAGCTTTTTTCTCTGTTCCCTCACCACAATCCAGATTCTCTTGGGGAGTTACCAGTACAGTAACCATACCAGGAAGTACTTAATTTATTAAGCTACTGCTTTCTTAATCTCAGTGGAGATATTTACTGATAAACAGCTACCTACGCAGCATGTTCATGTCGTTCCTAAATGAGCTTTTATCTCTCTCCCCTCACCACAAATCAGATTCTTCTGAGGAGTTCCCAGTACATTATCCTTTCCCCTGTGTAATTACCTTAACAAGCTCCAGCTGTTTTTATTCTCAGAAGGTTTACTCCCTGATATACAGCTGCCTACCCCCTTCGTAAGTGCAGGTCCTAAATGAGCTTTTTTCTCTGTTCCCTCACCACAATCCAGATTCTTTTGGGGAGTTACCAGTACAGTAACCATACCAGGAAGTACTTAATTTATTAAGCTACTGCTTTTCTTAATCTCAGTGGAGATATTTACTGATAAACAGCTACCTACGCAGCATGTTCATGTCGTTCCTAAATGAGCTTTTATCTCTCTCCCCTCACCACAAATCAGATTCTTCTGAGGAGTTCCCAGTACATTATCCTTTCCCCTGTGTAATTACCTTAACAAGCTCCAGCTGTTTTTATTCTCAGAAGGTTTACTCCCTGATATACAGCTGCCTACCCCCTTCGTAAGTGCAGGTCCTAAATGAGCTTTTTTCTCTGTTCCCTCACCACAATCCAGATTCTTTTGGGGAGTTACCAGTACAGTAACCATACCAGGAAGTACTTAATTTATTAAGCTACTGCTTTTCTTAATCTCAGTGGAGATATTTACTGATAAACAGCTACCTACGCAGCATGTTCATGTCGTTCCTAAATGAGCTTTTATCTCTCTCCCCTCACCACAAATCAGATTCTTCTGAGGAGTTCCCAGTACATTATCCTTTCCCCTGTGTAATTACCTTAACAAGCTCCAGCTGTTTTTATTCTCAGAAGGTTTACTCCCTGATATACAGCTGCCTACCCCCTTCGTAAGTGCAGGTCCTAAATGAGCTTTTTTCTCTGTTCCCTCACCACAATCCAGATTCTTTTGGGGAGTTACCAGTACAGTAACCATACCAGGAAGTACTTAATTTATTAAGCTACTGCTTTTCTTAATCTCAGTGGAGATATTTACTGATAAACAGCTACCTACGCAGCATGTTCATGTCGTTCCTAAATGAGCTTTTATCTCTCTCCCCTCACCACAAATCAGATTCTTCTGAGGAGTTCCCAGTACATTATCCTTTCCCCTGTGTAATTACCTTAACAAGCTCCAGCTGTTTTTATTCTCAGAAGGTTTACTCCCTGATATACAGCTGCCTACCCCCTTCGTAAGTGCAGGTCCTAAATGAGCTTTTTTCTCTGTTCCCTCACCACAATCCAGATTCTTTTGGGGAGTTACCAGTACAGTAACCATACCAGGAAGTACTTAATTTATTAAGCTACTGCTTTTCTTAATCTCAGTGGAGATATTTACTGATAAACAGCTACCTACGCAGCATGTTCATGTCGTTCCTAAATGAGCTTTTATCTCTCTCCCCTCACCACAAATCAGATTCTTCTGAGGAGTTCCCAGTACATTATCCTTTCCCCTGTGTAATTACCTTAACAAGCTCCAGCTGTTTTTATTCTCAGAAGGTTTACTCCCTGATATACAGCTGCCTACCCCCTTCGTAAGTGCAGGTCCTAAATGAGCTTTTTTCTCTGTTCCCTCACCACAATCCAGATTCTTTTGGGGAGTTACCAGTACAGTAACCATACCAGGAAGTACTTAATTTATTAAGCTACTGCTTTTCTTAATCTCAGTGGAGATATTTACTGATAAACAGCTACCTACGCAGCATGTTCATGTCGTTCCTAAATGAGCTTTTATCTCTCTCCCCTCACCACAAATCAGATTCTTCTGAGGAGTTCCCAGTACATTATCCTTTCCCCTGTGTAATTACCTTAACAAGCTCCAGCTGTTTTTATTCTCAGAAGGTTTACTCCCTGATATACAGCTGCCTACCCCCTTCGTAAGTGCAGGTCCTAAATGAGCTTTTTTCTCTGTTCCCTCACCACAATCCAGATTCTTTTGGGGAGTTACCAGTACAGTAACCATACCAGGAAGTACTTAATTTATTAAGCTACTCTTTCTTAATCTCAGTGGAGATATTTACTGATAAACAGCTACCTACGCAGCATGTTCATGTCGTTCTAAATGAGCTTTTATCTCTCTCCCCTCACCACAAATCAGATTCTTCTGAGGAGTTCCCAGTACATTATCCTTTCCCCTGTGTAATTACCTTAACAAGCTCCAGCTGTTTTTATTCTCAGAAGGTTTACTCCCTGATATACAGCTGCCTACCCCCTTCGTAAGTGCAGGTCCTAAATGAGCTTTTTTCTCTGTTCCCTCACCACAATCCAGATTCTTTTGGGGAGTTACCAGTACAGTAACCATACCAGGAAGTACTTAATTTATTAAGCTACTGCTTTTCTTAATCTCAGTGGAGATATTTACTGATAAACAGCTACCTACGCAGCATGTTCATGTCGTTCCTAAATGAGCTTTTATCTCTCTCCCCTCACCACAAATCAGATTCTTCTGAGGAGTTCCCAGTACATTATCCTTTCCCCTGTGTAATTACCTTAACAAGCTCCAGCTGTTTTTATTCTCAGAAGGTTTACTCCCTGATATACAGCTGCCTACCCCCTTCGTAAGTGCAGGTCCTAAATGAGCTTTTTTCTCTGTTCCCTCACCACAATCCAGATTCTTTTGGGGAGTTACCAGTACAGTAACCATACCAGGAAGTACTTAATTTATTAAGCTACTGCTTTTCTTAATCTCAGTGGAGATATTTACTGATAAACAGCTACCTACGCAGCATGTTCATGTCGTTCCTAAATGAGCTTTTATCTCTCTCCCCTCACCACAAATCAGATTCTTCTGAGGAGTTCCCAGTACATTATCCTTTCCCCTGTGTAATTACCTTAACAAGCTCCAGCTGTTTTTATTCTCAGAAGGTTTACTCCCTGATATACAGCTGCCTACCCCCTTCGTAAGTGCAGGTCCTAAATGAGCTTTTTTCTCTGTTCCCTCACCACAATCCAGATTCTTTTGGGGAGTTACCAGTACAGTAACCATACCAGGAAGTACTTAATTTATTAAGCTACTGCTTTTCTTAATCTCAGTGGAGATATTTACTGATAAACAGCTACCTACGCAGCATGTCATGTCGTTCCTAAATGAGCTTTTATCTCTCTCCCCTCACCACAAATCAGATTCTTCTGAGGAGTTCCCAGTACATTATCCTTTCCCCTGTGTAATTACCTTAACAAGCTCCAGCTGTTTTTATTCTCAGAAGGTTTACTCCCTGATATACAGCTGCCTACCCCCTTCGTAAGTGCAGGTCCTAAATGAGCTTTTTTCTCTGTTCCCTCACCACAATCCAGATTCTTTTGGGGAGTTACCAGTACAGTAACCATACCAGGAAGTACTTAATTTATTAAGCTACTGCTTTTCTTAATCTCAGTGGAGATATTTACTGATAAACAGCTACCTACGCAGCATGTTCATGTCGTTCCTAAATGAGCTTTTATCTCTCTCCCCTCACCACAAATCAGATTCTTCTGAGGAGTTCCCAGTACATTATCCTTTCCCCTGTGTAATTACCTTAACAAGCTCCAGCTGTTTTTATTCTCAGAAGGTTTACTCCCTGATATACAGCTGCCTACCCCCTTCGTAAGTGCAGGTCCTAAATGAGCTTTTTTCTCTGTTCCCTCACCACAATCCAGATTCTTCTTGGGGAGTTACCAGTACAGTAACCATACCAGGAAGTACTTAATTTATTAAGCTACTGCTTTTCTTAATCTCAGTGGAGATATTTACTGATAAACAGCTACCTACGCAGCATGTTCATGTCGTTCCTAAATGAGCTTTTATCTCTCTCCCCTCACCACAAATCAGATTCTTCTGAGGAGTTCCCAGTACATTATCCTTTCCCCTGTGTAATTACCTTAACAAGCTCCAGCTGTTTTTATTCTCAGAAGGTTTACTCCCTGATATACAGCTGCCTACCCCCTTCGTAAGTGCAGGTCCTAAATGAGCTTTTTTCTCTGTTCCCTCACCACAATCCAGATTCTTTTGGGGAGTTACCAGTACAGTAACCATACCAGGAAGTACTTAATTTATTAAGCTACTGCTTTTCTTAATCTCAGTGGAGATATTTACTGATAAACAGCTACCTACGCAGCATGTTCATGTCGTTCCTAAATGAGCTTTTATCTCTCTCCCCTCACCACAAATCAGATTCTTCTGAGGAGTTCCCAGTACATTATCCTTTCCCCTGTGTAATTACCTTAACAAGCTCCAGCTGTTTTTATTCTCAGAAGGTTTACTCCCTGATATACAGCTGCCTACCCCCTTCGTAAGTGCAGGTCCTAAATGAGCTTTTTTCTCTGTTCCCTCACCACAATCCAGATTCTTTTGGGGAGTTACCAGTACAGTAACCATACCAGGAAGTACTTAATTTATTAAGCTACTGCTTTTCTTAATCTCAGTGGAGATATTTACTGATAAACAGCTACCTACGCAGCATGTTCATGTCGTTCCTAAATGAGCTTTTATCTCTCTCCCCTCACCACAAATCAGATTCTTCTGAGGAGTTCCCAGTACATTATCCTTTCCCCTGTGTAATTACCTTAACAAGCTCCAGCTGTTTTTATTCTCAGAAGGTTTACTCCCTGATATACAGCTGCCTACCCCCTTCGTAAGTGCAGGTCCTAAATGAGCTTTTTTCTCTGTTCCCTCACCACAATCCAGATTCTTTTGGGGAGTTACCAGTACAGTAACCATACCAGGAAGTACTTAATTTATTAAGCTACTGCTTTTCTTAATCTCAGTGGAGATATTTACTGATAAACAGCTACCTACGCAGCATGTTCATGTCGTTCCTAAATGAGCTTTTATCTCTCTCCCCTCACCACAAATCAGATTCTTCTGAGGAGTTCCCAGTACATTATCCTTTCCCCTGTGTAATTACCTTAACAAGCTCCAGCTGTTTTTATTCTCAGAAGGTTTACTCCCTGATATACAGCTGCCTACCCCCTTCGTAAGTGCAGGTCCTAAATGAGCTTTTTTCTCTGTTCCCTCACCACAATCCAGATTCTTTTGGGGAGTTACCAGTACAGTAACCATACCAGGAAGTACTTAATTTATTAAGCTACTGCTTTTCTTAATCTCAGTGGAGATATTTACTGATAAACAGCTACCTACGCAGCATGTTCATGTCGTTCCTAAATGAGCTTTTATCTCTCTCCCCTCACCACAAATCAGATTCTTCTGAGGAGTTCCCAGTACATTATCCTTTCCCCTGTGTAATTACCTTAACAAGCTCCAGCTGTTTTTATTCTCAGAAGGTTTACTCCCTGATATACAGCTGCCTACCCCCTTCGTAAGTGCAGGTCCTAAATGAGCTTTTTTCTCTGTTCCCTCACCACAATCCAGATTCTTTTGGGGAGTTACCAGTACAGTAACCATACCAGGAAGTACTTAATTTATTAAGCTACTGCTTTTCTTAATCTCAGTGGAGATATTTACTGATAAACAGCTACCTACGCAGCATGTTCATGTCGTTCCTAAATGAGCTTTTATCTCTCTCCCCTCACCACAAATCAGATTCTTCTGAGGAGTTCCCAGTACATTATCCTTTCCCCTGTGTAATTACCTTAACAAGCTCCAGCTGTTTTTATTCTCAGAAGGTTTACTCCCTGATATACAGCTGCCTACCCCCTTCGTAAGTGCAGGTCCTAAATGAGCTTTTTTCTCTGTTCCCTCACCACAATCCAGATTCTTTTGGGGAGTTACCAGTACAGTAACCATACCAGGAAGTACTTAATTTATTAAGCTACTGCTTTTCTTAATCTCAGTGGAGATATTTACTGATAAACAGCTACCTACGCAGCATGTTCATGTCGTTCCTAAATGAGCTTTTATCTCTCTCCCCTCACCACAAATCAGATTCTTCTGAGGAGTTCCCAGTACATTATCCTTTCCCCTGTGTAATTACCTTAACAAGCTCCAGCTGTTTTTATTCTCAGAAGGTTTACTCCCTGATATACAGCTGCCTACCCCCTTCGTAAGTGCAGGTCCTAAATGAGCTTTTTTCTCTGTTCCCTCACCACAATCCAGATTCTTTTGGGGAGTTACCAGTACAGTAACCATACCAGGAAGTACTTAATTTATTAAGCTACTGCTTTTCTTAATCTCAGTGGAGATATTTACTGATAAACAGCTACCTACGCAGCATGTTCATGTCGTTCCTAAATGAGCTTTTATCTCTCTCCCCTCACCACAAATCAGATTCTTCTGAGGAGTTCCCAGTACATTATCCTTTCCCCTGTGTAATTACCTTAACAAGCTCCAGCTGTTTTTATTCTCAGAAGGTTTACTCCCTGATATACAGCTGCCTACCCCCTTCGTAAGTGCAGGTCCTAAATGAGCTTTTTTCTCTGTTCCCTCACCACAATCCAGATTCTTTTGGGGAGTTACCAGTACAGTAACCATACCAGGAAGTACTTAATTTATTAAGCTACTGCTTTTCTTAATCTCAGTGGAGATATTTACTGATAAACAGCTACCTACGCAGCATGTTCATGTCGTTCCTAAATGAGCTTTTATCTCTCTCCCCTCACCACAAATCAGATTCTTCTGAGGAGTTCCCAGTACATTATCCTTTCCCCTGTGTAATTACCTTAACAAGCTCCAGCTGTTTTTATTCTCAGAAGGTTTACTCCCTGATATACAGCTGCCTACCCCCTTCGTAAGTGCAGGTCCTAAATGAGCTTTTTTCTCTGTTCCCTCACCACAATCCAGATTCTTTTGGGGAGTTACCAGTACAGTAACCATACCAGGAAGTACTTAATTTATTAAGCTACTGCTTTTCTTAATCTCAGTGGAGATATTTACTGATAAACAGCTACCTACGCAGCATGTTCATGTCGTTCCTAAATGAGCTTTTATCTCTCTCCCCTCACCACAAATCAGATTCTTCTGAGGAGTTCCCAGTACATTATCCTTTCCCCTGTGTAATTACCTTAACAAGCTCCAGCTGTTTTTATTCTCAGAAGGTTTACTCCCTGATATACAGCTGCCTACCCCCTTCGTAAGTGCAGGTCCTAAATGAGCTTTTTTCTCTGTTCCCTCACCACAATCCAGATTCTTTTGGGGAGTTACCAGTACAGTAACCATACCAGGAAGTACTTAATTTATTAAGCTACTGCTTTTCTTAATCTCAGTGGAGATATTTACTGATAAACAGCTACCTACGCAGCATGTTCATGTCGTTCCTAAATGAGCTTTTATCTCTCTCCCCTCACCACAAATCAGATTCTTCTGAGGAGTTCCCAGTACATTATCCTTTCCCCTGTGTAATTACCTTAACAAGCTCCAGCTGTTTTTATTCTCAGAAGGTTTACTCCCTGATATACAGCTGCCTACCCCCTTCGTAAGTGCAGGTCCTAAATGAGCTTTTTTCTCTGTTCCCTCACCACAATCCAGATTCTTTTGGGGAGTTACCAGTACAGTAACCATACCAGGAAGTACTTAATTTATTAAGCTACTGCTTTTCTTAATCTCAGTGGAGATATTTACTGATAAACAGCTACCTACGCAGCATGTTCATGTCGTTCCTAAATGAGCTTTTATCTCTCTCCCCTCACCACAAATCAGATTCTTCTGAGGAGTTCCCAGTACATTATCCTTTCCCCTGTGTAATTACCTTAACAAGCTCCAGCTGTTTTTATTCTCAGAAGGTTTACTCCCTGATATACAGCTGCCTACCCCCTTCGTAAGTGCAGGTCCTAAATGAGCTTTTTTCTCTGTTCCCTCACCACAATCCAGATTCTTTTGGGGAGTTACCAGTACAGTAACCATACCAGGAAGTACTTAATTTATTAAGCTACTGCTTTTCTTAATCTCAGTGGAGATATTTACTGATAAACAGCTACCTACGCAGCATGTTCATGTCGTTCCTAAATGAGCTTTTATCTCTCTCCCCTCACCACAAATCAGATTCTTCTGAGGAGTTCCCAGTACATTATCCTTTCCCCTGTGTAATTACCTTAACAAGCTCCAGCTGTTTTTATTCTCAGAAGGTTTACTCCCTGATATACAGCTGCCTACCCCCTTCGTAAGTGCAGGTCCTAAATGAGCTTTTTTCTCTGTTCCCTCACCACAATCCAGATTCTTTTGGGGAGTTACCAGTACAGTAACCATACCAGGAAGTACTTAATTTATTAAGCTACTGCTTTTCTTAATCTCAGTGGAGATATTTACTGATAAACAGCTACCTACGCAGCATGTTCATGTCGTTCCTAAATGAGCTTTTATCTCTCTCCCCTCACCACAAATCAGATTCTTCTGAGGAGTTCCCAGTACATTATCCTTTCCCCTGTGTAATTACCTTAACAAGCTCCAGCTGTTTTTATTCTCAGAAGGTTTACTCCCTGATATACAGCTGCCTACCCCCTTCGTAAGTGCAGGTCCTAAATGAGCTTTTTTCTCTGTTCCCTCACCACAATCCAGATTCTTTTGGGGAGTTACCAGTACAGTAACCATACCAGGAAGTACTTAATTTATTAAGCTACTGCTTTTCTTAATCTCAGTGGAGATATTTACTGATAAACAGCTACCTACGCAGCATGTTCATGTCGTTCCTAAATGAGCTTTTATCTCTCTCCCCTCACCACAAATCAGATTCTTCTGAGGAGTTCCCAGTACATTATCCTTTCCCCTGTGTAATTACCTTAACAAGCTCCAGCTGTTTTTATTCTCAGAAGGTTTACTCCCTGATATACAGCTGCCTACCCCCTTCGTAAGTGCAGGTCCTAAATGAGCTTTTTTCTCTGTTCCCTCACCACAATCCAGATTCTTTTGGGGAGTTACCAGTACAGTAACCATACCAGGAAGTACTTAATTTATTAAGCTACTGCTTTTCTTAATCTCAGTGGAGATATTTACTGATAAACAGCTACCTACGCAGCATGTTCATGTCGTTCCTAAATGAGCTTTTATCTCTCTCCCCTCACCACAAATCAGATTCTTCTGAGGAGTTCCCAGTACATTATCCTTTCCCCTGTGTAATTACCTTAACAAGCTCCAGCTGTTTTTATTCTCAGAAGGTTTACTCCCTGATATACAGCTGCCTACCCCCTTCGTAAGTGCAGGTCCTAAATGAGCTTTTTTCTCTGTTCCCTCACCACAATCCAGATTCTTTTGGGGAGTTACCAGTACAGTAATCATACCAGGAAGTACTTAATTTATTAAGCTACTGCTTTTCTTAATCTCAGTGGAGATATTTACTGATAAACAGCTACCTACGCAGCATGTTCATGTCGTTCCTAAATGAGCTTTTATCTCTCTCCCCTCACCACAAATCAGATTCTTCTGAGGAGTTCCCAGTACATTATCCTTTCCCCTGTGTAATTACCTTAACAAGCTCCAGCTGTTTTTATTCTCAGAAGGTTTACTCCCTGATATACAGCTGCCTACCCCCTTCGTAAGTGCAGGTCCTAAATGAGCTTTTTTCTCTGTTCCCTCACCACAATCCAGATTCTTTTGGGGAGTTACCAGTACAGTAACCATACCAGGAAGTACTTAATTTATTAAGCTACTGCTTTTCTTAATCTCAGTGGAGATATTTACTGATAAACAGCTACCTACGCAGCATGTTCATGTCGTTCCTAAATGAGCTTTTATCTCTCTCCCCTCACCACAAATCAGATTCTTCTGAGGAGTTCCCAGTACATTATCCTTTCCCCTGTGTAATTACCTTAACAAGCTCCAGCTGTTTTTATTCTCAGAAGGTTTACTCCCTGATATACAGCTGCCTACCCCCTTCGTAAGTGCAGGTCCTAAATGAGCTTTTTTCTCTGTTCCCTCACCACAATCCAGATTCTTTTGGGGAGTTACCAGTACAGTAACCATACCAGGAAGTACTTAATTTATTAAGCTACTGCTTTTCTTAATCTCAGTGGAGATATTTACTGATAAACAGCTACCTACGCAGCATGTTCATGTCGTTCCTAAATGAGCTTTTATCTCTCTCCCCTCACCACAAATCAGATTCTTCTGAGGAGTTCCCAGTACATTATCCTTTCCCCTGTGTAATTACCTTAACAAGCTCCAGCTGTTTTTATTCTCAGAAGGTTTACTCCCTGATATACAGCTGCCTACCCCCTTCGTAAGTGCAGGTCCTAAATGAGCTTTTTTCTCTGTTCCCTCACCACAATCCAGATTCTTTTGGGGAGTTACCAGTACAGTAACCATACCAGGAAGTACTTAATTTATTAAGCTACTGCTTTTCTTAATCTCAGTGGAGATATTTACTGATAAACAGCTACCTACGCAGCATGTTCATGTCGTTCCTAAATGAGCTTTTATCTCTCTCCCCTCACCACAAATCAGATTCTTCTGAGGAGTTCCCAGTACATTATCCTTTCCCCTGTGTAATTACCTTAACAAGCTCCAGCTGTTTTTATTCTCAGAAGGTTTACTCCCTGATATACAGCTGCCTACCCCCTTCGTAAGTGCAGGTCCTAAATGAGCTTTTTTCTCTGTTCCCTCACCACAATCCAGATTCTTTTGGGGAGTTACCAGTACAGTAACCATACCAGGAAGTACTTAATTTATTAAGCTACTGCTTTTCTTAATCTCAGTGGAGATATTTACTGATAAACAGCTACCTACGCAGCATGTTCATGTCGTTCCTAAATGAGCTTTTATCTCTCTCCCCTCACCACAAATCAGATTCTTCTGAGGAGTTCCCAGTACATTATCCTTTCCCCTGTGTAATTACCTTAACAAGCTCCAGCTGTTTTTATTCTCAGAAGGTTTACTCCCTGATATACAGCTGCCTACCCCCTTCGTAAGTGCAGGTCCTAAATGAGCTTTTTTCTCTGTTCCCTCACCACAATCCAGATTCTTTTGGGGAGTTACCAGTACAGTAACCATACCAGGAAGTACTTAATTTATTAAGCTACTGCTTTTCTTAATCTCAGTGGAGATATTTACTGATAAACAGCTACCTACGCAGCATGTTCATGTCGTTCCTAAATGAGCTTTTATCTCTCTCCCCTCACCACAAATCAGATTCTTCTGAGGAGTTCCCAGTACATTATCCTTTCCCCTGTGTAATTACCTTAACAAGCTCCAGCTGTTTTTATTCTCAGAAGGTTTACTCCCTGATATACAGCTGCCTACCCCCTTCGTAAGTGCAGGTCCTAAATGAGCTTTTTTCTCTGTTCCCTCACCACAATCCAGATTCTTTTGGGGAGTTACCAGTACAGTAACCATACCAGGAAGTACTTAATTTATTAAGCTACTGCTTTTCTTAATCTCAGTGGAGATATTTACTGATAAACAGCTACCTACGCAGCATGTTCATGTCGTTCCTAAATGAGCTTTTATCTCTCTCCCCTCACCACAAATCAGATTCTTCTGAGGAGTTCCCAGTACATTATCCTTTCCCCTGTGTAATTACCTTAACAAGCTCCAGCTGTTTTTATTCTCAGAAGGTTTACTCCCTGATATACAGCTGCCTACCCCCTTCGTAAGTGCAGGTCCTAAATGAGCTTTTTTCTCTGTTCCCTCACCACAATCCAGATTCTTTTGGGGAGTTACCAGTACAGTAACCATACCAGGAAGTACTTAATTTATTAAGCTACTGCTTTTCTTAATCTCAGTGGAGATATTTACTGATAAACAGCTACCTACGCAGCATGTTCATGTCGTTCCTAAATGAGCTTTTATCTCTCTCCCCTCACCACAAATCAGATTCTTCTGAGGAGTTCCCAGTACATTATCCTTTCCCCTGTGTAATTACCTTAACAAGCTCCAGCTGTTTTTATTCTCAGAAGGTTTACTCCCTGATATACAGCTGCCTACCCCCTTCGTAAGTGCAGGTCCTAAATGAGCTTTTTTCTCTGTTCCCTCACCACAATCCAGATTCTTTTGGGGAGTTACCAGTACAGTAACCATACCAGGAAGTACTTAATTTATTAAGCTACTGCTTTTCTTAATCTCAGTGGAGATATTTACTGATAAACAGCTACTACGCAGCATGTTCATGTCGTTCCTAAATGAGCTTTTATCTCTCTCCCCTCACCACAAATCAGATTCTTCTGAGGAGTTCCCAGTACATTATCCTTTCCCCTGTGTAATTACCTTAACAAGCTCCAGCTGTTTTTATTCTCAGAAGGTTTACTCCCTGATATACAGCTGCCTACCCCCTTCGTAAGTGCAGGTCCTAAATGAGCTTTTTTCTCTGTTCCCTCACCACAATCCAGATTCTTTTGGGGAGTTACCAGTACAGTAACCATACCAGGAAGTACTTAATTTATTAAGCTACTGCTTTTCTTAATCTCAGTGGAGATATTTACTGATAAACAGCTACCTACGCAGCATGTTCATGTCGTTCCTAAATGAGCTTTTATCTCTCTCCCCTCACCACAAATCAGATTCTTCTGAGGAGTTCCCAGTACATTATCCTTTCCCCTGTGTAATTACCTTAACAAGCTCCAGCTGTTTTTATTCTCAGAAGGTTTACTCCCTGATATACAGCTGCCTACCCCCTTCGTAAGTGCAGGTCCTAAATGAGCTTTTTTCTCTGTTCCCTCACCACAATCCAGATTCTTTTGGGGAGTTACCAGTACAGTAACCATACCAGGAAGTACTTAATTTATTAAGCTACTGCTTTTCTTAATCTCAGTGGAGATATTTACTGATAAACAGCTACCTACGCAGCATGTTCATGTCGTTCCTAAATGAGCTTTTATCTCTCTCCCCTCACCACAAATCAGATTCTTCTGAGGAGTTCCCAGTACATTATCCTTTCCCCTGTGTAATTACCTTAACAAGCTCCAGCTGTTTTTATTCTCAGAAGGTTTACTCCCTGATATACAGCTGCCTACCCCCTTCGTAAGTGCAGGTCCTAAATGAGCTTTTTTCTCTGTTCCCTCACCACAATCCAGATTCTTTTGGGGAGTTACCAGTACAGTAACCATACCAGGAAGTACTTAATTTATTAAGCTACTGCTTTTCTTAATCTCAGTGGAGATATTTACTGATAAACAGCTACCTACGCAGCATGTTCATGTCGTTCCTAAATGAGCTTTTATCTCTCTCCCCTCACCACAAATCAGATTCTTCTGAGGAGTTCCCAGTACATTATCCTTTCCCCTGTGTAATTACCTTAACAAGCTCCAGCTGTTTTTATTCTCAGAAGGTTTACTCCCTGATATACAGCTGCCTACCCCCTTCGTAAGTGCAGGTCCTAAATGAGCTTTTTTCTCTGTTCCCTCACCACAATCCAGATTCTTTTGGGGAGTTACCAGTACAGTAACCATACCAGGAAGTACTTAATTTATTAAGCTACTGCTTTTCTTAATCTCAGTGGAGATATTTACTGATAAACAGCTACCTACGCAGCATGTTCATGTCGTTCCTAAATGAGCTTTTATCTCTCTCCCCTCACCACAAATCAGATTCTTCTGAGGAGTTCCCAGTACATTATCCTTTCCCCTGTGTAATTACCTTAACAAGCTCCAGCTGTTTTTATTCTCAGAAGGTTTACTCCCTGATATACAAGCTGCCTACCCCCTTCGTAAGTGCAGGTCCTAAATGAGCTTTTTTCTCTGTTCCCTCACCACAATCCAGATTCTTTTGGGGAGTTACCAGTACAGTAACCATACCAGGAAGTACTTAATTTATTAAGCTACTGCTTTTCTTAATCTCAGTGGAGATATTTACTGATAAACAGCTACCTGCAGCATGTTCATGTCGTTCCTAAATGAGCTTTTATCTCTCTCCCCTCACCACAAATCAGATTCTTCTGAGGAGTTCCCAGTACATTATCCTTTCCCCTGTGTAATTACCTTAACAAGCTCCAGCTGTTTTTATTCTCAGAAGGTTTACTCCCTGATATACAGCTGCCTACCCCCTTCGTAAGTGCAGGTCCTAAATGAGCTTTTTTCTCTGTTCCCTCACCACAATCCAGATTCTTTTGGGGAGTTACCAGTACAGTAACCATACCAGGAAGTACTTAATTTATTAAGCTACTGCTTTTCTTAATCTCAGTGGAGATATTTACTGATAAACAGCTACCTACGCAGCATGTTCATGTCGTTCCTAAATGAGCTTTTATCTCTCTCCCCTCACCACAAATCAGATTCTTCTGAGGAGTTCCCAGTACATTATCCTTTCCCCTGTGTAATTACCTTAACAAGCTCCAGCTGTTTTTATTCTCAGAAGGTTTACTCCCTGATATACAGCTGCCTACCCCCTTCGTAAGTGCAGGTCCTAAATGAGCTTTTTTCTCTGTTCCCTCACCACAATCCAGATTCTTTTGGGGAGTTACCAGTACAGTAACCATACCAGGAAGTACTTAATTTATTAAGCTACTGCTTTTCTTAATCTCAGTGGAGATATTTACTGATAAACAGCTACCTACGCAGCATGTTCATGTCGTTCCTAAATGAGCTTTTATCTCTCTCCCCTCACCACAAATCAGATTCTTCTGAGGAGTTCCCAGTACATTATCCTTTCCCCTGTGTAATTACCTTAACAAGCTCCAGCTGTTTTTATTCTCAGAAGGTTTACTCCCTGATATACAGCTGCCTACCCCCTTCGTAAGTGCAGGTCCTAAATGAGCTTTTTTCTCTGTTCCCTCACCACAATCCAGATTCTTTTGGGGAGTTACCAGTACAGTAACCATACCAGGAAGTACTTAATTTATTAAGCTACTGCTTTTCTTAATCTCAGTGGAGATATTTACTGATAAACAGCTACCTACGCAGCATGTTCATGTCGTTCCTAAATGAGCTTTTATCTCTCTCCCCTCACCACAAATCAGATTCTTCTGAGGAGTTCCCAGTACATTATCCTTTCCCCTGTGTAATTACCTTAACAAGCTCCAGCTGTTTTTATTCTCAGAAGGTTTACTCCCTGATATACAGCTGCCTACCCCCTTCGTAAGTGCAGGTCCTAAATGAGCTTTTTTCTCTGTTCCCTCACCACAATCCAGATTCTTTTGGGGAGTTACCAGTACAGTAACCATACCAGGAAGTACTTAATTTATTAAGCTACTGCTTTTCTTAATCTCAGTGGAGATATTTACTGATAAACAGCTACCTACGCAGCATGTTCATGTCGTTCCTAAATGAGCTTTTATCTCTCTCCCCTCACCACAAATCAGATTCTTCTGAGGAGTTCCCAGTACATTATCCTTTCCCCTGTGTAATTACCTTAACAAGCTCCAGCTGTTTTTATTCTCAGAAGGTTTACTCCCTGATATACAACTGCCTACCCCCTTGTAAGTGCAGGTCCTAAATGAGCTTTTTTCTCTGTTCCCTCACCACAATCCAGATTCTTTTGGGAGTTACCAGTACAGTAACCATACCAGGAAGTACTTAATTTATTAAGCTACTGCTTTTCTTAATCTCAGTGGAGATATTTACTGATAAACAGCTACCTACGCAGCATGTTCATGTCGTTCCTAAATGAGCTTTTATCTCTCTCCCCTCACCACAAATCAGATTCTTCTGAGGAGTTCCCAGTACATTATCCTTTCCCCTGTGTAATTACCTTAACAAGCTCCAGCTGTTTTTATTCTCAGAAGGTTTACTCCCTGATATACAGCTGCCTACCCCCTTCGTAAGTGCAGGTCCTAAATGAGCTTTTTCTCTGTTCCCTCACCACAATCCAGATTCTTTTGGGGAGTTACCAGTACAGTAACCATACCAGGAAGTACTTAATTTATTAAGCTACTGCTTTTCTTAATCTCAGTGGAGATATTTACTGATAAACAGCTACCTAGCAGCATGTTCATGTCGTTCCTAAATGAGCTTTTATCTCTCTCCCCTCACCACAAATCAGATTCTTCTGAGGAGTTCCCAGTACATTATCCTTTCCCCTGTGTAATTACCTTAACAAGCTCCAGCTGTTTTTATTCTCAGAAGGTTTACTCCCTGATATACAGCTGCCTACCCCCTTCGTAAGTGCAGGTCCTAAATGAGCTTTTTTCTCTGTTCCCTCACCACAATCCAGATTCTTTTGGGGAGTTACCAGTACAGTAACCATACCAGGAAGTACTTAATTTATTAAGCTACTGCTTTTCTTAATCTCAGTGGAGATATTTACTGATAAACAGCTACCTACGCAGCATGTTCATGTCGTTCCTAAATGAGCTTTTATCTCTCTCCCCTCACCACAAATCAGATTCTTCTGAGGAGTTCCCAGTACATTATCCTTTCCCCTGTGTAATTACCTTAACAAGCTCCAGCTGTTTTTATTCTCAGAAGGTTTACTCCCTGATATACAGCTGCCTACCCCCTTCGTAAGTGCAGGTCCTAAATGAGCTTTTTTCTCTGTTCCCTCACCACAATCCAGATTCTTTTGGGGAGTTACCAGTACAGTAACCATACCAGGAAGTACTTAATTTATTAAGCTACTGCTTTTCTTAATCTCAGTGGAGATATTTACTGATAAACAGCTACCTACGCAGCATGTTCATGTCGTTCCTAAATGAGCTTTTATCTCTCTCCCCTCACCACAAATCAGATTCTTCTGAGGAGTTCCCAGTACATTATCCTTTCCCCTGTGTAATTACCTTAACAAGCTCCAGCTGTTTTTATTCTCAGAAGGTTTACTCCCTGATATACAGCTGCCTACCCCTTCGTAAGTGCAGGTCTAAATGAGCTTTTTCTCTGTTCCCTCACCACAATCCAGATTCTTTTGGGGAGTTACCAGTACAGTAACCATACCAGGAAGTACTTAATTTATTAAGCTACTGCTTTTCTTAATCTCAGTGGAGATATTTACTGATAAACAGCTACCTACGCAGCATGTTCATGTCGTTCCTAAATGAGCTTTTATCTCTCTCCCCTCACCACAAATCAGATTCTTCTGAGGAGTTCCCAGTACATTATCCTTTCCCCTGTGTAATTACCTTAACAAGCTCCAGCTGTTTTTATTCTCAGAAGGTTACTCCCTGATATACAGCTGCCTACCCCCTTCGTAAGTGCAGGTCCTAAATGAGCTTTTTTCTCTGTTCCCTCACCACAATCCAGATTCTTTTGGGGAGTTACCAGTACAGTAACCATACCAGGAAGTACTTAATTTATTAAGCTACTGCTTTTCTTAATCTCAGTGGAGATATTTACTGATAAACAGCTACCTACGCAGCATGTTCATGTCGTTCCTAAATGAGCTTTTATCTCTCTCCCCTCACCACAAATCAGATTCTTCTGAGGAGTTCCCAGTACATTATCCTTTCCCCTGTGTAATTACTTAACAAGCTCCAGCTGTTTTTATTCTCAGAAGGTTACTCCCTGATATACAACTGCCTACCCCCTTCGTAAGTGCAGGTCCTAAATGAGCTTTTTTCTCTGTTCCCTCACCACAATCCAGATTCTTTTGGGAGTTACCAGTACAGTAACCATACCAGGAAGTACTTAATTTATTAAGCTACTGCTTTTCTTAATCTCAGTGGAGATATTTACTGATAAACAGCTACCTACGCAGCATGTTCATGTCGTTCCTAAATGAGCTTTTATCTCTCTCCCCTCACCACAAATCAGATTCTTCTGAGGAGTTCCCAGTACATTATCCTTCCCCTGTGTAATTACCTTAACAAGCTCCAGCTGTTTTTATTCTCAGAAGGTTTACTCCCTGATATACAGCTGCCTACCCCCTTCGTAAGTGCAGGTCCTAAATGAGCTTTTTTCTCTGTTCCCTCACCACAATCCAGATTCTTTTGGGGAGTTACCAGTACAGTAACAATACCAGGAAGTACTTAATTTATTAAGCTACTGCTTTTCTTAATCTCAGTGGAGATATTTACTGATAAACAGCTACCTACGCAGCATGTTCATGTCGTTCCTAAATGAGCTTTTATCTCTCTCCCCTCACCACAAATCAGATTCTTCTGAGGAGTTCCCAGTACATTATCCTTTCCCCTGTGTAATTACCTTAACAAGCTCCAGCTGTTTTTATTCTCAGAAGGTTTACTCCCTGATATACAGCTGCCTACCCCCTTCGTAAGTGCAGGTCCTAAATGAGCTTTTTTCTCTGTTCCCTCACCACAATCCAGATTCTTTTGGGGAGTTACCAGTACAGTAACCATACCAGGAAGTACTTAATTTATTAAGCTACTGCTTTTCTTAATCTCAGTGGAGATATTTACTGATAAACAGCTACCTATGCAGCATGTTCATGTCGTTCCTAAATGAGCTTTTATCTCTCTCCCCTCACCACAAATCAGATTCTTCTGAGGAGTTCCCAGTACATTATCCTTTCCCCTGTGTAATTACCTTAACAAGCTCCAGCTGTTTTTATTCTCAGAAGGTTTACTCCCTGATATACAGCTGCCTACCCCCTTCGTAAGTGCAGGTCCTAAATGAGCTTTTTTTCTCTGTTCCCTCACCACAATCCAGATTCTTTTGGGGAGTTACCAGTACAGTAACCATACCAGGAAGTACTTAATTTATTAAGCTACTGCTTTTCTTAATCTCAGTGGAGATATTTACTGATAAACAGCTACGTACGCAGCATGTCATGTCGTTCCTAAATGAGCTTTTATCTCTCTCCCCTCACCACAAATCAGATTCTTCTGAGGAGTTCCCAGTACATTATCCTTCCCTGTGTAATTACCTTAACAAGCTCAGCTGTTTTTATTCTCAGAAGGTTTACTCCCTGATATACAGCTGCCTATCCCCTTCGTAAGTGCAGGTCATAAATGAGCTTTTTTCTCTGTTCCCTCACCACAATCCAGATTCTTTTGGGGAGTTACCAGTACAGTAACCATACCAGGAAGTACTTAATTTATTAAGCTACTGCTTTTCTTAATCTCAGTGGAGATATTTACTGATAAACAGCTACCTACGCAGCATGTTCATGTCGTTCCTAAATGAGCTTTTATCTCTCTCCCCTCACCACAAATCAGATTCTTCTGAGGAGTTCCCAGTACATTTTTCTTTACCCCTGTGTAATTACATTTATAAGCTCCAGCTGTTTTTATTCTCAGATGGTATACTCCCTGATATACAACTGCCTACCCCCTTTGTAAGTGCAGGTCCTAAATGAGCTTTTTTCTCTGTTCCCTCACCACAATCCAGATTCTTTTGGTGAGTTACCAGTAGAGTAACCATACCAGGAAGTACTTAATTTATTAAGCTACTGCTCTTCTTAATCTCAGTGGAGATATTTACTGATAAACAGCTACCTACGCAGCATGTTCATGTCGTTCCTAAATGAGCTTTTATATCTCTCCCCTCACCACAAATCAGATTCTTCTGAGGAGTTCCCAGTACATTATCCTTTCCCCTGTGTAATTACCTTAACAAGCTCCAGCTGTTTTTATTCTCAGAAGGTTTACTCCCTGATATACAGCTGCCTACCCCCTTCGTAAGTGAAGGTCCTAAATGAGCTATTTTCTCTGTTCCCTCACCACAATCCAGATTCTTTTGGGGAGTTACCAGTACAGTAACCACACCAGGAAGTACTTAATTTATTAAGCTACTGCTTTTCCTAATCTCAGTGGAGATATTTACTGATAAACAGCTATCTAGGCAGCATGTTCATGTCGTTCCTATATGAGCTTTTATCTCTATCCCCTCACCACAAATCAGATTCTTCTGAGGAGTTCCCAGTACATTATCCTTTCCTCTGTGTCATTACCTTAACAAGCTCCAGCTGTTTTTATTCTCAGAAGCTTTACTCCCTGATATACAGCTGCCTACCCCCTTCGTAAGTGCAGGTCCTAAATGAGCTTTTTTTTCTGTTCCCTCACCACAATCCAGATTCTTTTGGGGAGTTACCAGTACAGTAACCATACCAGGAAGTACTTAATTTATTAAGCTACTACTTTTCTTAATCTCAGTGGAGATATTTACTGATAAACAGCTACCTACGCAGCATGTTCATGTCGTTCCCAAATGAGCTTTTATCTCTCTCCCCTCACCACAAATCAGATTCTTCTGAGGAGTTCCCAGTACATTATCCTTTCCCCTGTGTAATTCCCTTAACAAGCTCCAGCTGTTTTTATTCTCAGAAGGTTTACTCCCTGATATACAGCTGCCTACCCCCTTCGTAAGTGCAGGTCCTAAATGAGCTTTTTTCTCTGTTCCCTCACCAAAATCCAGATTCTTTTGGGGAGTTACCAGTACAGTAACCATACCAGGAAGTACTTAATTTATTAAGCTACAGCTTTTCATAATCTCAGTGGAGATATTTACTGATAAACAGCTACCTACGCAGCATGTTCATGTCGTTCCTAAATGAGCTTTTATCTCTCTCCCCTGACCACAAATCAGATTCTTCTGAGGAGTTCCCAGTACATTATCCTTTCCCCTGTGTAATTACCTTAACAAGCTCCAGCTGTTTTTATTCTCAGAAGGTTTACTCCCTGATATACAGCTGCCTAACCCCATCCTAAGTGAAGGTCCTAAATGAGTTATTTTCTCTGTTCCCTCACCACAATCCAGATTCTTTTGGGGAGTTACCAGTACAGTAACCATACCAGGAAGTACTTAATTTATTTAGCTACTGCTTTTCTTAATCTCAGTGGAGATATTTACTGATAAACAGCTACCTACGCAGCATGTTCATGTCATTCCTATATGAGCATTTATATCTCGCCCCTCACCACAAATCAGATTCTTCTGAGGAGTTCCCAGTACATTATCCTTTCCCCTGTGTAATTACCTTAACAAGCTCCAGCTGTTTTTATTCTCAGAAGGTGTACTCCCTGATATACAGCTGCCTACCCCCTTCATAAGTGCAGGTCCTAAATGAGCTTTTTTCTCTGTTCCCTCACCACAATCCAGATTCTTTTGGGGAGTTACCAGTACAGTAACCATACCAGGAAGTACTTAATTTATTAAGCTACTGCTTTTCTTAATCTCAGTGGAGATATTTACTGATAAACAGCTACCTACGCAGCATGTTCATGTCGTTCCTAAATGAGGTTTTATCTCTCTCGCCTCACCACAAATCAGATTCTTATGAGGAGTTCCCAGTACATTATCCTTTCCCCTGTGTAATTACATTAACAAGCTCCAGTTGTTTTTATTCTCAGAAGGTTTACTCCCTGATATACAACTGCCTACCCCCTTCGTAAGTCCAGGTCCTAAATGAGCTTTTTTCTCTGTTCCCTCACCACAATCCAGATTCTTTTGGGAGTTACCAGTACAGTAACCATACCAGGAAGTACTTAATTTATTAAGCTACTGGTTTTCTTAATCTCAGTGGAGATATTTACTGATAAACAGCTACGTGTGCAGCATGTTCATGTCGTTCCTAAATGAGCTTTTATCTCTCTCCCCTCACCACAAATCAGATTCTTCTGAGGAGTTCCCAGTACATTATCCTTTCCCCTGTGTAATTACCTTAACAAGCTCCAGCTGTTTTTATTCTCAGAAGGTGTACTCCCTGATATACAGCTGCCTACCCCCTTCGTAAGTGCAGGTCCTAAATGAGCTTTTTTCTCTGTTCCCTCACCACAATCCAGATTCTTTTGGGGAGTTACCAGTACAGTAACAATACCAGGAAGTACTTAATTTATTAAGCTACTGCTTTTCTTAATCTCAGTGGAGATATTTACTGATAAACAGCTACCTACGCAGCATGTTCATGTCGTTCCTAAATGAGCTTTTATCTCTCTCCCCTCACCACAAATCAGATTCTTCTGAGGAGTTCCCAGTACATTATCCTTACCCCTGTGTAATTACCTTAACAAGCTCCAGGTGTTTTTATTCTCAGAAGGTTTACTCCCTGATACACAGCTGCCTACCCCCTTCGTAAGTGCAGGTCCTAAAAGAGCTTTTTTCTCTGTTCCCTCACCACAATCCAGATTCTTTTGGGGAGTTACCAGTACAGTAACCATACCAGGAAGTACTTAATTTATTAAGCTACTGGTTTTCTTAATCTCAGTGGAGATATTTACTGATAAACAGCTACGTATGCAGCATGTTCATGTCGTTCCTAAAGGAGCTTTTATCTCTCTCCCCTCACCACAAATCAGATTCTTCTGAGGAGTCCCCAGTGCATTATCCTTTCCCCTGTGTAATTACCTTAACAAACTCCAGCTGTTTTTATTCTCAGAAGGTGTACTCCCTGATATACAGCTGCCTACCCCCTTCGTAAGTGCAGGTCCTAAATGAGCTTTTTTCTCTGTTCCCTCACCACAATCCAGATTCTTTTGGGAGTTACCAGTACAGTAACCATTCCAGGAAGTACTTAATTTATTAAGCTACTGCTTTTCTTAATCTCAGTGGAGATATTTACTGATAAACAGCTACCTACGCGGCATGGTCATGTCGTTCCTAAATGAGCTTTTATCTCTCTCCCCTCACCACAAATCAGATTCTTCTGAGGAGTTCCCAGTACATTATCCTTTCCCCTGTGTAATTACCTTAACAAGCTCTAGCTGTTTTTATTCTCAGAAGGTTTTCTCCCTGATATACAGCTGCCTATCCCCTTCGTAAGTGCAGGTCATAAATGAGCTTTTTTCTCTGTTCCCCAACCACAATCCAGATTCTTTTGGGGAGTTACAGTACAGTAACCATACCAGGAAGTACTTAATTTATTAAGCTACTGCTTTTCTTAATCTCAGTGGAGATATTTACTGATAAACAGCTACCTACGCAGCATGTTCATGTCGTTCCTAAATGAGCTTTTATCTCTCTCCCCTCACCACAAATCAGATTCTTCTGAGGAGTTCCCAGTACATTTTTCTTTCCCCTGTGTAATTACATTTATAAGCTCCAGCTGTTTTTATTCTCAGATGGTATACTCCCTGATATACAACTGCCTACCCCCTTTGTAAGTGCAGGTCCTAAATGAGCTTTTTTCTCTGTTCCCTCACCACAATCCAGATTCTTTTGGTGAGTTACCAGTAGAGTAACCATACCAGGAAGTACTTAATTTATTAAGCTACTGCTCTTCTTAATCTCAGTGGAGATATTTACTGATAAACAGCTACCTACGCAGCATGTTCATGTCGTTCCTAAATGAGCTTTTATCTCTCTCCCCTCACCACAATTCAGATTCTTCTGAGTAGTTCCCAGTACATTATCCTCTCCCCTGTGTAATTACCTTAACAAGCTCCAGCT
>NW_025956509.1:0-41659 GCF_023159225.1 Perognathus longimembris pacificus
GTAATTATCTCCACTGAGATTAAGAAAAGCAGTAGCTTAATAAATTAAGTACTTCCTGGTATGGTTACTGTACTGGTAACTCCCCAAAAGAATCTGGATTGTGGTGAGGGAACAGAGAAAAAAGCTCATTTAGGACCTGCACTTACGAAGGGGGTAGGCAGCTGTATATCAGGGAGTAAACCTTCTGAGAATAAAAACAGCTGGAGCTTGTTAAGGTAATTACACAGGGGAAAGGATAATGTACTGGGAACTCCTCAGAAGAATCTGATTTGTGGTGAGGGGAGAGAGATAAAAGCTCATTTAGGAACGACATGAACATGCTGCGTAGGTAGCTGTTTATCAGTAAATATCTCACTGAGATTAAGAAAGCAGTAGCTTAATAAATTAATTACTTCCTGGTATGGTTACTGTACTGGTAACTCCCCAAAAGAATCTGGATTGTGGTGAGGGAAAAGAGAAAAAAGCTCATTTAGGACCTGCACTTACGAAGGGGGTAGGCAGCTGTATATCAGGGACTAAACCTTGTGAGAATAAAAACAGATGGAGCTTGTTAAGGTAATTACACAGGGGAAAGGATAATGTACTGGGAACTCCTCAGAAGAATCTGATTTGTGGTGAGGGGAGAGAGATAAAAGCTCATTTAGGAACGACATGAACATGCTGCTTACGTAGTTGTTTATCAGTAAATATCTCCACTGAGATTAAGAAAAGCAGTAGCTTAATAAATTAAGTACTTCCTGGTATGGTTACTGTACTGGTAACTCCCCAAAAGAATCTGGATTGTGGGGAGGGAACAGAGAAAAAAGCTCATTTAGGAACTGCACTTACGAAGGGGGTAGGCCGCAGTATATCAGGGAGTAAACCTTCTGAGAATAAAAACAGCTGGAGCTTGTTAAGGTAATTACACACGGGAAAGGATAATGTACTGGGAACTCCTCAGAAGAATCTGATTTGTGGTGAGGGGAGAGAGATAAAAGCTCATTTAGGAACGACATGAACATGCTGCGTAGGTAGCTGTTTATCAGTAAATATCTCCACTGAGATTACGAAAAGCAGTAGCTTAATACATTAAGTACTTCCTGGTATGGTTACTGTACTGGTAACTCCCCAAAAGAATCTGGATTATGGTGAGGGAACAGAGAAAAAAGCTCATTTAAGACCTGCACTGACGAAGGGGGTAGGCAGCTGTATATCAGGGAGTAAACCTTCTGAGAATAAAAACAGCTGGAGCTTGTTAAGGTAATTACACAGGGGAAAGGATAATGTACTGGGAAATCCTCAGAAGAAACTGATTTGTGTTGAGGGGAGACAGATAAAAGCTCATTTAGGAACGACAGGAACATGCTGCCTACGTAGCTGTTTATCAGTAAATATCTCCACTGAGATTAAAAAAAACAGTAGCTTAATAAATTAAGTACTTCCTGGTAGGTTTACTGTACAGGTAACTCACCAAAAGAATCTGGATTGTTTTGAGGGAACTGAGAAAAATGCTCATTTAGTACCTGCACTTACGTAGGGGGTAGGCAACTGTATATCAGGGAGTAAACCTTCTGAGAATAAAAACAGCTGAAGCTTCTTAAGGTAATTACACAGGAGAAAGGATAATGTACTGGGAACTCGTCAGAAGAATCTGATTTGTGGTGAGGGGAGAGAGATAAAAGCTCATTTAGGAACGACATGAACATGCTGCGTAGGTCGCTGTTTATCAGTAA
Organism: Perognathus longimembris pacificus; assembly: GCF_023159225.1. Lineage (NCBI taxonomy): Eukaryota > Metazoa > Chordata > Mammalia > Rodentia > Heteromyidae > Perognathus > Perognathus longimembris. Next base: position 1,713 of record NW_025956509.1, read on the forward strand.
ATATCTCCACAAAGATTAGGAAAAGCAGTATCTTAATAATTTAAGTACTTCCTGGTATGGTTACTGTACTGGTAACTCCCAAAGAATCTGGATTGTAATGAGGGAACAGAGAAAAAAGCTAATTTAGGACCTGCACTTACGAAGGGGGTAGGCAGCAGTATATCAGAGAGTAAACCTTCTGAGAATAAAAACAGCTGGAGCTCGTTAAGGTAATTACACAGGGGAATGGATAATGTACAGGGAACTCCTCAGAAGAATCTGATTTGTGGTGAGGGGAGAGAGATAAAAGCTCATTTAGGAACGACATGAACATGCTGCGTAGGTAGCTGTTTATCACTAAATATCTCTACTGAGATTAAGAAAAGCAGTAGCTTAATAAATTAAGTACTTCCTGGTATGGTTACTCTACTGGTAACTCCCCAAAGGAATCTGGATTGTTGTGAGGGAACGGAGAAAAATGCTCATTTAGGACCTGCACTTACGAAGGGGGTAGGCAGCTGTATATCAGGGAGTAAACCTTCTGAGAATAAAAACAGCTGGAGCTTGTAGGTAATTACACAGGGGAAAGGATAATGTACTGGGAACTCCTCAGAAGAATCTGGTTTGTGGTGAGGGGAGAGAGATAAAAGCTCATTTAGGAACGACATGAACATACTGCGTAGGTAGCTGTTTATCAGTAAATATCTCCACTGAGATTAAGAAAAGCAGTAGCTTAATAAATTAAGTACTTCCTGGTATGGTTACTGTACTGGTAACTCCCCCAAAGAATCTGGATTGTGGTGAGGGAACAGAGAAAAAAGCTCATTTAGGACCTGCCCTTACGAAGGGGGTAGGCAGCTGTATATCAGGGAGTAAACCTTCTGAGAATAAAAACAGCTGGAGCTTGTTAAGGTAATTACACGGGGGAAAGGATAATGTACTGGGAACTCCTCAGAAGAATCTGATTTGTGGTGAGGGGAGACAGATAAAAGCTCATTTAGGAACGAAATGAACATGCTGCGTGGGTAGCTGTTTATCAGTAAATATCTCCACTGAGATAGAGAAAAGCAGTAGCTTAATAAATTAAGTACTTCTGGTATGGTTACTGTACTGGTAACTCCCCAAAAGGATCTGGATTGTGGTGAGGGAACAGAGAAAAAAGCTCATTTAGGACCTGCACTTACGAAGGGGGTAGGCAGCTGTATATCAGGGAGTAAACCTTCTGAGAATAAAAACAGCTGGACCTGTTAAGGTAATTACACAGGGGAAAGGATAATGTACTGGAACTCCTCAGAAGAATCTGATTTGTGTTGAGGGGAGAGAGATAAAAGCTCATTTAGGAACGACATGAACATGCTGGGTAGGTAGCTGTATATCAGTAAATATCTCCACTGAGATTAAGAAAATCAGTAGCGTAATAAATTAAGTACTTCCTGGTATGGTTACTGTACTGGTAACTCCCAAAAGAATCTGGATTGTGGTGAGGGAACAGAGAAATAAGCTCATTTAGGACCTGCACTTACGAAGGGGGTAGGCAGTTTTATATCAGGGAGTAAACCTTCTGAGAATAAAAACAGCTGGAGCTTGCTAAGGTAATTACACAGGGGAAAGGATAATGTACTGGGAACTCTCAGAAGAATCTGATTTGTGGTGAGGGGAGAGAGATAAAAGCTCATTTAGGAACGAAATGAACATGCTGCGTAGGTAGCTGTTTATCAGTAAATATCTCCACTGAGATTAAGAAAAGCAGTAGCTTAATAAATTATGTACTTCGTGGTATGGATACTGTACTGGTAACTCCCCAAAAGAATCTGGAGTGTGGTGAGGGAACAGAGAAAAAATCTCATTTAGGAGCTGCACTTACGAAGGGGGTAGGCAGCTGTATATCAGGGAGAAAACCTTCTGAGAATAAAAACAGCTGGAGCTTGTTAAGGTAATTACACAGGGGAAAGGATAATGTACTGGGAACTCCTCAGAAGAATCTGATTTGTAGTGAGGGGAGAGAGATAAAAGCTCATTTAGGAACGACATGAACATGCTGCGTAGGTAGCTGTTTATCAGTAAATATCTCCACTGAGATTAAGAAAAGTAGTATCTTAATAAATTAAGAACTTCCTGGTATGTTTACTGTACTGGTAACTCCCCAAAAGAATCTGGATTGTGGTGAGGGAACAGAGAAAAATGCTCATTTAGGACCTGCACTTACAAAGGGGTTAGGCAGCTGTATATCAGGGAGTAAACCTTCTGAGAATAAAAACAGCTGGAGCTTGTTAAGGTAATTACACAGGGGAAAGGATAATGTACTGGGAACTCCTCAGAAGACTCTGATTTGTGGTGAGGGGAGAGGGATAAAAGCTCATTTAGGAAGGACATGAACATGCTGCATAGGTAGCTGTTTATCAGTAAATATCTCCACTCAGATTAAGAAAAGCAGTAGGTTAATAAATTCAGTACTTCCTGGTATGGTTACTGTACTGGTAACTCCCCCAAAGAATCTGGATTGTGGTGAGGGAACAGAGAAAAAAGCTCATTTAGGACCTGCCCTTACGAAGGGGGTAGGCAGCTGTATATCAGGGAGTAAACCTTCTGAGAATAAAAACAGCTGGAGCTTGTTAAGGTAATTACACAGGGGAAAGGATAATGTAATGGGAACTCCTCAGAAGAATCTGATTTGTGGTGAGGGGAGAGAGATAAAAGCTCATTTAGGAACGACATGAACATGCTGCGTAGGTAGCTGTTTATCAGTAAATATCTCCACTGAGATTAAGAAAAGCAGTAGCTTAATAAATTAAGTACTTCCTGGTATGGTTACTGTACTTTTAACTCCCCAAAAGAATCTGGATTGTGGTGAGGGAACAGAGAAAAAAGCTCATTTACGACCTGCACTTACGAAAGGGATAGGCAGCTGTATATCAGGGAGTAAACCTTCTGAGAATAAAAACAGCAGGAGCTTGTTATGGAAATTACACAGGGGAAAGGATAATGTAGTGGGAACTCCTCAGAAGAATCTGATTTGTGGTGAGGGGAGAGAGATAAAAGCTCATTTATGAACGACATGAACGTGCTGCGAAGGTAGCTGTTTATCAGTAAATATCTCCACTGAGATTAAGAAAAGCAGTAGCTTAATAAATTAAGTACTTCCTGGTATGGTTACTGTACTGGTAACTCCCCAAAAGAATCTGGATTGTGGTGAGGTAACAGAGAAAAAAGCTCATTTAGGACCTGCACTTACGAAGGGGTTAAGCAGCTATATACCAGGGAGTAAACCTTCTGAGAATAAAAACAGCTGGAGCTTGTTAAGGTAATTACACAGGGGAAAGGATAATGTACTGGGAACTCCTCAGAAGAATCTGATTTTTGTGAGGGGAGAGAGATAAAAGCTCATTTAGTAACGACATGAACATGCTGCGTAGGTAGCTGTTTATCAGTAAATATCTCCAATGAGATTAAGAAAAGCAGTAGCTTAATAAATTAAGTACTTTCTGGTATGGTTACTGTACTGGTAACTCCCCAAAAGAATCTGGATTGTGGTGAGGGAACAGAGAAAAAATCTCATTTAGGAGCTGCACTTACGAAGAGGGTAGGCAGCTGTATATCACGGAGTAAACCTTCTGAGAATAAAAACAGCTGGAGCTTGTTAAGGTAATTACATAGGGGAAAGGATAATGTACTGGGAACAACTCAGAAGAATCTGATTTGTGGTGAGGGGAGAGAGATAAAAGCTCATTTAGGAACGAAATGAACATGCTGCGTAGGTAGCTGTTTATCAGTAAATATCTCCACTGAGATTTAGAAAAACAGTACCGTTATAAATTAAGTACTTCCTCGTATGGTTACTGTACTGGTAACTCCCCAAAAGAATCTGGATTGTGGTGAGGGAACAGAGAAAAAACCTCATTTAGGACCTGCACTTACGAAGGGGGTAGGCAGCTGTATATCAGGGAGTAAACATTCTGAGAATAAAAACAGCTGGAGCTTGTTAAGGTAATTACACAGCGGAAAGGATAATGTACTGGGAACTCCTCAGAAGAATCTGATTTGTGGTGAGGGGAGAGAGATAAAAGCTCATTTAGGAACGACATGAACATGCTGCATACGTAGCTGTTTATCAGCAAATATCTCCACTGAGTTTAAGAAAAGCAGTAGCTTAATAAATTAAGTACTTCCTGGTATGGTTACTGTACTGGTAACTCCCCAAAAGAGTCTGGATTTTGGTGAGGGAACAGAGAAAAAGCTCATTTAGGACCTGCACTTACGAAGGGGGTAGGCAGCAATATATCAGGGAGTAAACTTTCTGAGAATAAAAACAGCTGGAGCTGTTAAGGTAATTACACAGGGGAAAGGACAATGTACTGAGAACTGCTCAGAAGAATCTGATTTGTGGTGAGGGGAGAGAGATAAAAGCTCATTTAGGAACGACATGAACATGCTGCGTAGGTAGCTGTTTATCAGTACATATCTCCACTGAGATTAAGAAAAGCAGTAGCTTAATAAATTAAGTACTTCCTGGTATGGTTACTGTACTGGTAACTCCCCAATAGAATCTGGATTGTGGTGACGGAACAGAGAAAAAACCTCATTTAGGACCTGCACTTACGAAGGGGGTAGGCAGGTGTATATCAGGGAGTAAACCTTCTGAGAATAAAAACAGCTGGAGCTTGTTAAGGTAATTACACAGGGGAAAGGATAATGTACTGGGAACTCCTCAGAAGAATTTGATTTGTGGTGAGGGAGAGAGATAAAAGCTCATTTAGGAACGACATGAACATGCTGCCTAGGTAGCAGTTTATCAGTAAATATCTCCACTGAGATTAAGAAAAGCAGTAGCTTAATAAATTAAGTACTTCCTGGTATGGTTACTGTACTGGTAACTCCCCAAAAGAATCTGGATTGTGGTTTGGGAACTGAGAAAAAAGCTCATTACGACCTGCACTTACGAAGGGGGTAGGCAGCTGTATATTAGGGAGTAAACCTTCTGAGAATAAAAACAGCTGGAGCTTGTTACAGTAATTACACAGGGGAAAGGATAATGTACTGGGAACTCCTCAGAATAATCTGATTTGTGGTGAGCGGTGAGAGATAAAAGCTCATTTAAGAACGACATGAACATGCTGCGTAGGTAGCTGTTTATCAGTAAATATCTCCACTGAGATTAAGAAAAGCAGTAGCTTAATAAATTAAGTACTTCCTGGTATGGTTACTGTACTGGTAACTCCCCAAAAGAATCTGGATTGTGGTGAGGGAACAGAGACAAAACCTCATTGAGGACCTGCACTTACGAAGGGGGTAGGCAGCTGTATATCAGGGAGTAAACATTCTGAGAATAAAAACAGCTGGAGCTTGTTAAGGTAATTACACAGCGGAAAGGATAATGTACTGGGAACTCCTCAGAAGAATCTGATTTGTGGTGAGGGGAGAGAGATAAAAGCTCATTTAGGAACGACATGAACATGCTGCATACGTAGCTGTTTATCAGCAAATATCTCCACTGAGTTTAAGAAAAGCAGTAGCTTAATAAATTAAGTACTTCCTGGTATGGTTACTGTACTGGTAACTCCCCAAAAGAATCTGGATTGTGGTGAGGGAACAGAGAAAAAGCTCATTTAGGACCTGCACTTACGAAGGGGGTAGGCAGCAGTATATCAGGGAGTAAACCTTCTGAGAATAAAAACAGCTGGAGCTGTTAAGGTAATTACACAGGGGAAAGGACAATGTACTGAGAACTGCTCAGAAGAATCTGATTTGTGGTGAGGGGAGAGAGATAAATGCTCATTTAGGAACGACATGAACATGCTGCATAGGTAGCAGTTTATCAGTACATATCTCCACTGAGATTAAGAAAAGCAGTAGCTTAATAAATTAAGTACTTCCTGGTATGGTTACTGTACTGGTAACTCCCCAAAAGAATCTGGATTGTGGTGAGGGAACAGAGACAAAAGCTCATTTTGGACCTGCACTTACGAAGGGGGTAGGCAGGTGTATATCAGGGAGTAAACCTTCTGAGAATAAAAACAGCTGGAGCTTGTTAAGGTAATTACACAGGGGAAAGGATAATGTACTGGGAACTCCTCAGAAGAATTTGATTTGTGGTGAGGGAGAGAGATAAAAGCTCATTTAGGAACGACATGAACATGCTGCCTAGGTAGCAGTTTATCAGTAAATCTCTCCACTGAGATTAAGAAAAGCAGTAGCTTAATAAATTAAGTACTTCCTGGTATGGTTACTGTACTGTTAACTCCCCAAAAGAATCTGGATTGTGGTTTGGGAACTGAGAAAAAAGCTCATTACGACCTGCACTTACGAAGGGGGTAGGCAGCTGTATATTAGGGAGTAAACCTTCTGAGAATAAAAACAGCTGGAGCTTGTTACAGTAATTACACAGGGGAAAGGATAATGTACTGGGAACTCCTCAGAATAATCTGATTTGTGGTGAGCGGTGAGAGATAAAAGCTCATTTAAGAACGACATGAACATGCTGCGTAGGTAGCTGTTTATCAGTAAATATCTCCACTGAGATTAAGAAAAGCAGTAGCTTAATAAATTAAGTACTTCCTGGTATGGTTACTGTACTGGTAACTCCCCAAAAGAATCTGGATTGTGGTGAGGGAACAGAGACAAAACCTCATTTAGGACCTGCACTTACGAAGGGGGTAGGCAGCTGTATATCAGGGAGTAAACATTCTGAGAATAAAAACAGCTGGAGCTTGTTAAGGTAATTACACAGCGGAAAGGATAATGTACTGGGAACTCCTCAGAAGAATCTGATTTGTGGTGAGGGGAGAGAGATAAAAGCTCATTTAGGAACGACATGAACATGCTGCATACGTAGCTGTTTATCAGCAAATATCTCCACTGAGTTTAAGAAAAGCAGTAGCTTAATAAATTAAGTACTTCCTGGTATGGTTACTGTACTGGTAACTCCCCAAAAGAATCTGGATTGTGGTGAGGGAACAGAGAAAAAGCTCATTTAGGACCTGCACTTACGAAGGGGGTAGGCAACAGTATATCAGGGAGTAAACCTTCTGAGAATAAAAACAGCTGGAGCTGTTAAGGTAATTACACAGGGGAAAGGACAATGTACTGAGAACTGCTCAGAAGAATCTGATTTGTGGTGAGGGGAGAGAGATAAATGCTCATTTAGGAACGACATGAACATGCTGCGTAAATAGCTGTTTATCAGTACATATCTCCACTGAGATAAAGAAAAGCAGTAGCTTAATAAATTAAGTACTTCCTGGTATGGTTACTGTACTGGTAACTCCCCAAAAGAATCTGGATTGTGGTGAGGGAACAGAGAAAAAAGCTCATTTAGGACCTGCACTTACGAAGGGGGTAGGCAGGTGTATATCAGGGAGTAAACCTTCTGAGAATAAAAACAGCTGGAGCTTGTTAAGGTAATTACACAGGGGAAAGGATAATGTACTGGGAACTCCTCAGAAGAATTTGATTTGTGGTGAGGGAGAGAGATAAAAGCTCATTTAGGAACGACATGAACATGCTGCCTAGGTAGCTGTTTATCAGTAAATATCTCCACTGAGATTAAGAAAAGCAGTAGCTTAATAAATTAAGTACTTCCTGGTATGGTTACTGTACTGGTAACTCCCCAAAAGAATCTGGATTGTGGTGAGGGAACAGAGAAAAAAGCTCATTGAGGACCTGCACTTACGAAGGGGGTAGGCAGCTGTATATCAGGGAGTAAACCTTCTGAGAATAAAAACACCTGGAGCTTGTTAAGGTAATTACACAGGGGAAAGGATAATGTACTGGGAACTCCTCAGAAGAATCTGATTTGTGGTGAGGGGAGAGAGATAAAAGCTCATTTAGGAACGACATGAACATGCTGTGTACGTAGCTGTTTATCAGTAAATATCTCCAATGAGATTAAGAAAAGCAGTAGCTTAATAAATTAAGTACTTCCTGGTATGGTTACTGTACTGGTAACTCCCCAAAAGAATCTGGATTGTGGTGAGGGAACAGAGAAAAAAGCTCATTTAAGACCTGCACTTGCGAAGTGGGTAGGCAGGGGTATATCAGAGAGTAAACCTTCTGAGAATAAAAACAGCTGGGGCTTGTTAAGGTAATTACACAGGGGAAAGGATAATGTACTGGGAACTCCTCAGAAGAATCTGATTTGTGGTGAGGGGAGAGAGATAAAACCTCATTTAGGGACGGCATGAACATGCTGCGTAGGTAGCTGTTTATCAGTAAATATCTCCACTGAGATTAAGAAAAGCAGTAGATTAATGAATTAAGTACTTCCTGATATGGTTTCTTTACTGGTAACTCCCCAAAAGAATCTGGATTGTGGTGAGGGAACAGAGAAAAAAGCTCATTTAGGACCTGCACTTACGAAGGGGGTAGCCAGCTGTATATGAGGGAGTAAACCTTCTGAGAATAAAAACAGCTGGAGCTTGTTAAGGTAATTACACAGGGGAAAGGATAATGTACTGGAAACTCCTCAGAAGATTCTGATTTGTGGTGAGGGGAGAGAGATAAAAGCTCATTTAGGAACGACATGAACATGCTGTGTACGTAGCTGTTTATCAGTAAATATCTCCAATGAGATTAAGAAAAGCAGTAGCTTAATAAATTAAGTACTTCCTGGTATGGTTACTGTACTGGTAACTCCCCAAAAGAATCTGGATTGTGGTGAGGGAACAGAGAAAAAAGCTCATTTAGGACCTGCACTTGCGAAGTGGGTAGGCAGGGGTATATCAGAGAGTAAACCTTCTGAGAATAAAAACAGCTGGGGCTTGTTAAGGTAATTACACAGGGGAAAGGATAATGTACTGGGAACTCCTCAGAAGAATCTGATTTGTGGTGAGGGGAGAGAGATAAAACCTCATTTAGGGACGGCATGAACATGCTGCGTAGGTAGCTGTTTATCAGTAAATATCTCCACTGAGATTAAGAAAAGCAGTAGATTAATGAATTAAGTACTTCCTGATATGGTTTCTTTACTGGTAACTCCCCAAAAGAATCTGGATTGTGGTGAGGGAACAGAGAAAAAAGCTCATTTAGGACCTGCACTTACGAAGGGGGTAGGCAGCTGTATATGAGGGAGTAAACCTTCTGAGAATAAAAACAGCTGGAGCTTGTTAAGGTAATTACACAGGGGAAAGGATAATGTACTGGAAACTCCTCAGAAGATTCTGATTTTTGGTGAGGGGAGAGAGATAAAAGCTCATTTAGGAACGACATGGACATGCTGCGTAGGTAGCTGTTTATCAGTAAATATCTCCAATGAGATTAAGAAAAGCAGTACCTTAATAAATTAAGTACTTCCTGGTATGGTTACTGTACTGGTAACTCCCCAAAAGAATCTGGATTGTGGTGAGGGAACAGAGAAAAAGCTCATTTAGGACCTGCACTTACGAAGGGGGTAGGCAGCAGTATATCAGGGAGTAAACCTTCTGAGAATAAAAACAGCTGGAGCTGTTAAGGTAATTACACAGGGGAAAGGACAATGTACTGAGAACTGCTCAGAAGAATCTGATTTGTGGTGAGGGGAGAGAGATAAATGCTCATTTAGGAACGACATGAACATGCTGCGTAGGTACCTGTTTATCAGTACATATCTCCACTGAGATTAAGAAAAGCAGTAGCTTAATAAATTAAGTACTTCCTGGTATGGTTACTGTACTGGTAACTCCCCAAAAGAATCTGGATTGTGGTGAGGGAACAGAGAAAAAAGCTCATTTAGGACCTGCACTTACGAAGGGGGTAGGCAGGTGTATATCAGGGAGTAAACCTTCTGAGAATAAAAACAGCTGGAGCTTGTTAAGGTAATTACACAGGGGAAAGGATAATGTACTGGGAACTCCTCAGAAGAATTTGATTTGTGGTGAGGGAGAGAGATAAAAGCTCATTTAGGAACGACATGAACATGCTGCCTAGGTAGCTGTTTATCAGTAAATATCTCCACTGAGATTAAGAAAAGCAGTAGCTTAATAAATTAAGTACTTCCTGGTATGGTTACTGTACTGGTAACTCCCCAAAAGAATCTGGATTGTGGTGAGGGAACAGAGAAAAAAGCTCATTGAGGACCTGCACTTACGAACGGGGTAGGCAGCTGTATATCAGGGAGTAAACCTTCTGAGAATAAAAACACCTGGAGCTTGTTAAGGTAATTACACAGGGGAAAGGATAATGTACTGGGAACTCCTCAGAAGAATCTGATTTGTGGTGAGGGGAGAGAGATAAAAGCTCATTTAGGAACGACATGAACATGCTGTGTACGTAGCTGTTTATCAGTAAATATCTCCAATGAGATTAAGAAAAGCAGTAGCTTAATAAATTAAGTACTTCCTGGTATGGTTACTGTACTGGTAACTCCCCAAAAGAATCTGGATTGTGGTGAGGGAACAGAGAAAAAAGCTCATTTAGGACCTGCACTTGCGAAGTGGGTAGGCAGGGGTATATCAGAGAGTAAACCTTCTGAGAATAAAAACAGCTGGGGCTTGTTAAGGTAATTACACAGGGGAAAGGATAATGTACTGGGAACTCCTCAGAAGAATCTGATTTGTGGTGAGGGGAGAGAGATAAAAGCTAATTTAGAAACGACATGAACATGCTGCGTAGGTAGCTGTTTATCAGTAAATATCTCCACTGAGATTAAGAAAAGCAGTAGATTAATGAATTAAGTACTTCCTGATATGGTTTCTTTACTGGTAACTCCCCAAAAGAATCTGGATTGTGGTGAGGGAACAGAGAAAAAAGCTCATTTAGGACCTGCACTTACGAAGGGGGTAGGCAGCTGTATATGAGGGAGTAAACCTTCTGAGAATAAAAACAGCTGGAGCTTGTTAAGGTAATTACACAGGGGAAAGGATAATGTACTGGAAACTCCTCAGAAGATTCTGATTTGTGGTGAGGGGAGAGAGATAAAAGCTCATTTAGGAACGACATGAACATGCTGTGTACGTAGCTGTTTATCAGTAAATATCTCCAATGAGATTAAGAAAAGCAGTAGCTTAATAAATTAAGTACTTCCTGGTATGGTTACTGTACTGGTAACTCCCCAAAAGAATCTGGATTGTGGTGAGGGAACAGAGAAAAAAGCTCATTTAGGACCTGCACTTGCGAAGTGGGTAGGCAGGGGTATATCAGAGAGTAAACCTTCTGAGAATAAAAACAGCTGGGGCTTGTTAAGGTAATTACACAGGGGAAAGGATAATGTACTGGGAACTCCTCAGAAGAATCTGATTTGTGGTGAGGGGAGAGAGATAAAACCTCATTTAGGGAGGGCATGAACATGCTGCGTAGGTAGCTGTTTATCAGTAAATATCTCCACTGAGATTAAGAAAAGCAGTAGATTAATGAATTAAGTACTTCCTGATATGGTTTCTTTACTGGTAACTCCCCAAAAGAATCTGGATTGTGGTGAGGGAACAGAGAAAAAAGCTCATTTAGGACCTGCACTTACGAAGGGGGTAGGCAGCTGTATATGAGGGAGTAAACCTTCTGAGAATAAAAACAGCTGGAGCTTGTTAAGGTAATTACACAGGGGAAAGGATAATGTACTGGAAACTCCTCAGAAGATTCTGATTTTTGGTGAGGGGAGAGAGATAAAAGCTCATTTAGGAACGACATGGACATGCTGCGTAGGTAGCTGTTTATCAGTAAATATCTCCAATGAGATTAAGAAAAGCAGTAGCTTAATAAATTAAGTACTTCCTGGTATCGTTAATGTACTGGTAACTCCCCAAAAGAATCTGGATTGTGGTGAGGGAACAGAGAAAATTCTCATTTAGGAGCTGCACTTACGAAGAGGGTAGGCAGCTGTATATCACGGAGTAAACCTTCTGAGAATAAAAACAGCTGGAGCTTGTTAAGGTAATTACATAGGTGAAAGGATAATGTACTGGGAACAACTGAGAAGAATCTGATTTGTGGTGAGGGGAGAGAGATAAAAGCTCATTTAGGAACGAAATGAACATGCTGCGTAGGTAGCTGTTTATCAGTAAATATCTCCACTGAGATTTAGAAAAACAGTACCGTTATAAATTGAGTACTTCCTCGTATGGTTACTGTACTGGTAACTCCCCAAAAGAATCTGGATTGTGGTGAGGGAACAGAGACAAAACCTCATTTAGGACCTGCACTTACGAAGGGGGTAGGCAGCTGTATATCAGGGAGTAAACATTCTGAGAATAAAAACAGCTGGAGCTTGTTAAGGTAATTACACAGCGGAAAGGATAATGTACTGGGAACTCCTCAGAAGAATCTGATTTGTGGTGAGGGGAGAGAGATAAAAGCTCATTTAGGAACGACATGAACATGCTGCATACGTAGCTGTTTATCAGCAAATATCTCCACTGAGTTTAAGAAAAGCAGTAGCTTAATAAATTAAGTACTTCCTGGTATGGTTACTGTACTGGTAACTCCCCAAAAGAATCTGGATTGTGGTGAGGGAACAGAGAAAAAGCTCATTTAGGACCTGCACTTACGAAGGGGGTAGGCAGCAGTATATCAGGGAGTAAACCTTCTGAGAATAAAAACAGCTGGAGCTGTTAAGGTAATTACACAGGGGAAAGGACAATGTACTGAGAACTGCTCAGAAGAATCTGATTTGTGGTGAGGGGAGAGAGATAAATGCTCATTTAGGAACGACATGAACATGCTGCGTAGGTAGCTGTTTATCAGTACATATCTCCACTGAGATTAAGAAAAGCAGTAGCTTAATAAATTAAGTACTTCCTGGTATGGTTACTGTACTGGTAACTCCCCAAAAGAATCTGGATTGTGGTGAGGGAACAGAGAAAAAAGCTCATTGAGGACCTGCACTTACGAAGGGGGTAGGCAGCAGTATATCAGGGAGTAAACCTTCTGAGAATAAAAACAGCTGGAGCTTGTTAAGGTAATTACACAGGGGACAGGATAATGTACTGGGAACTCCTCAGAAGAATCTGATTTGTGGTGAGGGGAGAGAGATAAAAGCTCATTTAGGAACGACATGAACATGCTGTTTACGTAGCTGTTTATCAGTAAATATCTCCAATGAGATTAAGAAAAGCAGTAGCTTAATAAATTAAGTACTTCCTGGTATGGTTACTGTACTGGTAACTCCCCAAAAGAATCTGGATTGTGGTGAGGGAACAGAGAAAAAAGCTCCTTTAGGAACTGCACTTGCGAAGTGGGTAGGCAGGGGTATATCAGAGAGTAAACCTTCTGAGAATAAAAACAGCTGGGGCTTGTTAAGGTAATTACACAGGGGAAAGGATAATGTACTGGGAACTCGTCAGAAGAATCTGATTTGTGGTGAGGGGAGAGAGATAAAACCTCATTTAGGGACGACATGAACATGCTGCGTAGGTAGCTGTTTATCAGTAAATATCTCCACTGAGATTAAGAAAAGCAGTAGATTAATGAATTAAGTACTTCCTGATATGGTTTCTTTACTGGTAACTCCCCAAAAGAATCTGGATTGTGGTGAGGGAACAGAGAAAAAAGCTCATTTAGGACCTGCACTTACGAAGGGGATAGGCAGCTGTATATGAGGGAGTAAACCTTCTGAGAATAAAAACAGCTGGAGCTTGTTAAGGTAATTACACAGGGGAAAGGATAATGTACTGGAAACTCCTCAGAAGATTCTGATTTTTGGTGAGGGGAGAGAGATAAAACCTCATTTAGGAACGACATGGACATGCTGCGTATGTAGCTGTTTATCAGTAAATATCTCCAATGAGATTAAGAAAAGCAGTAGCTTAATAAATTAAATACTTCCTGGTATCGTTAATGTACTGGTAACTGCCAAAAGAATCTGGGTTGTGGTGAGGGAACAGAGAAAATTGTCATTTAGGAGCTGCACTTACGAAGAGGGTAGGCAGCTGTATATCACGGAGTAAACCTTCTGAGAATAAAAACAGCTGGAGCTTGTTAAGGTAATTACATAGGGGAAAGGATAATGTACTGGGAACAACTGAGAAGAATCTGATTTGTGGTGAGGGGAGAGAGATAAAAGCTCATTTAGGAACGAAATGAACATGCTGCGTAGGTAGCTGTTTATCAGTAAATATCTCCACTGAGATTTAGAAAAACAGTACCGTTATAAATTAAGTACTTCCTCGTATGGTTACTGTACTGGTAACTCCCCAAAAGAATCTGGATTGTGGTGAGGGAACAGAGACAAAACCTCATTTAGGACCTGCACTTACGAAGGGGGTAGGCAGCTGTATATCAGGGAGTAAACCTTCTGAGAATAAAAACAGCTGGAGCTTGTTAAGGTAATTACACAGCGGAAAGGATAATGTACTGGGAACTCCTCAGAAGAATCTGATTTGTGGTGAGGGGAGAGAGATAAAAGGTCATTTAGGAACGACATGAACATGCTGCATACGTAGCTGTTTATCAGCAAATATCTCCACTGAGTTTAAGAAAAGCAGTAGCTTAATAAATTAAGTACTTCCTGGTATGGTTACTGTACTGGTAACTCCCCAAAAGAATCTGGATTGTGGTGAGGGAACAGAGAAAAAAGCTCATTTAGGACCTGCACTTACGAAGGGGGTAGGCAGCAGTATATCAGGGTGTAAACCTTCTGAGAATAAAAACAGCTGGAGCTTGTTAAGGTAATTACACAGGGGAAAGGACAATGTACTGGGAACTGCTCAGAAGAATCTGATTTGTGGTGAGGGGAGAGAGATAAAAGCTCATTTAGGAACGACATGAACATGCTGCGTAGGTAACTGTTTATCAGTACATATCTCCACTGAGATTAAGAAAAGCAGTAGCTTAATAAATTAAGTACTTCCTGGTATGGTTACTGTACTGGTAACTCCCCAAAAGAATCTGGATTGTGGTGAGGGAACAGAGAAAAAAGCTCATTTAGGACCTGCACTTACGAAGGGGGTAGGCAGCTGTATATCAGGGAGTAAACCTTCTGAGAATAAAAACAGCTGGAGCTTGTTAGGGTAATTACACAGGGGAAAGGATAATGTACTGGGAACTCCTCAGAAGAATCTGATTTGTGTTGAGGGGAGAGAGATAAAAGCTCATTTAGGAACGACATGAACATGCTGCATACGTAGCCGTTTATCAGTAAATATCTCCACTGAGATTAAGAAAAGCAGTAGCTTAATAAATTAAGTACTTCCTGGTATGGTTACTGTACTGGTAACTCCCCAAAAGAATCTGGATTGTGGTGAGGGAACAGAGAAAAAAGCTCATTTAGGACCTGCACTTACGAAGGGGGTAGGCAGGTGTATATCAGGGAGTAAACCTTCTGAGAATAAAAACAGCTGGAGCTTGTTAAGGTAATTACACAGGGGAAAGGATAATGTACTGGGAACTCCTCAGAAGAATTTGATTTGTGGTGAGGGAGAGAGATAAAAGCTCATTTAGGAACGACATGAACATGCTGCCTAGGTAGCTGTTTATCAGTAAATATCTCCACTGAGATTAAGAAAAGCAGTAGCTTAATAAATTAAGTACTTCCTGGTATGGTTACTGTACTGGTAACTCCCCAAAAGAATCTGGATTGTGGTGAGGGAACAGAGAAAAAAAGCTCATTTAGGACCTGCACTTACGAAGTGGGTAGGTAGCTGTATATCAGGGAGTAAACCTTCTGAGAATAAAAACAGCTGGAGCTTGTGAAGGTAATTACACAAGGGAAAGGATAATGTACTGGGAACTCCTCCGAAGAATCTGATTTGTGGTGAGGGGAGAGAGATTAAAGCTCATTTAGGAACGACATGAACATGCTGCGTAGGTAGCTGTTTGTCAGTAAATATCTCCCCTTAGATTTAGAAAAGCAGTAGCTTAATAAATTAAGTACTTCCTGGTATGGTTACTGTACTGGTAACTCCCCAAAAGAATCAGGATTGTGGTGAGGGAACAGAGAAAAAAAGCTCATTTAGGACCTGCACTTACGAAGTGGGTATGTAGCTGTATATCAGGGAGTAATCCTTCTGAGAATAAAAACAGCTGGAGCTTGTGAAGGTAATTACACAGGGGAAAGGATAATGTACTGGGAACTCCTCTGAAGAATCTGATTTGTGGTGAGGGGAGAGAGATAAAAGCTCATTTAGGAACGACATGAACATGCTGCGTAGGTAGCTGTTTATCAGTAAATATCTCCACTGAGATTAAGAAAAGCAGTAGCTTAATAAATTAAGTACTTCCTGGTATGGTTACTGTACTGGGAACTCCCCAAAAGAATCTGGATAGTGGTGAGGGAACAGAGAAAAAAGCTCATTTAGAACCCGCACTTACGAAGGGGGTAGGCAGCTGTATATCAGGGAGTAAACCTTCTGAGAATAAAAACAGCTGGAGCTTGTTAAGGTAATTACACAGGGGAATTATAATGTTCTGGGAACTCCTCAGAAGAATCTGATTTGTGGTGAGGGGAGAGAGATTAAAGCTCATTTAGGAACGACATGAACATGCTGCGTAGGTAGCTGTTTATCAGTAAATATCTCCATTGAGATTAAGAAAAGCAGTAGCTTAATAAACTAAGTACTTCCTGGTATGGTTACTGTACTGGTAACTCCACAAAAGAATCTGGATAGTGGTGAGGGAACAGAGAAAAAAGCTCATTTAGAACCCGCACTTACGAAGGGGGTAGGCAGCTGTATATCAGGGAGTAAACCTTCTGAGAATAACAACAGCTGGAGCTTGTTAAGGTAATTACACAGGGGAATTATAATGTACTGGGAACTCCTCAGAAGAATCTGATTTGTGGTGAGGGGAGAGAGATAAAAGCTCATTTAGGAACGACATGAACATGCTTCATACGTAGCTCTGTATCAGTAAATATCTCCACTGAGATTAAGAAAAGCAGTAGCTTAATAAATTAAGTACTTCCTGGTATGGTTACTGTACTGGTAACTCCCCAAAAGAATCTGGATTGTGGTGAGGGAACAGAGAAAAAAGCTCATTTAGGACCTGCACTTACGAAAGGGGTAGGCAGCTGTATATCAGGGAGTATACATTCTGAGAAAAAAAACAGCTGGAGCTTGTTAAGGTAATTACACAGGGGAAAGGATAATGTACTGGGAACTCCTCAGAAGAATCTGATTTGTGGTGAGGGAGAGAGATAAAAGCTCATTTAGGAACGACATGAACATGCTGCCTAGGTAGCTGTTTATCAGTAAATATCTCCACTGAGATTAAGAAAAGCAGTAGCTTAATAAATTAAGTACTTCCTGGTATGGTAACTGTACTGGTAACTCCCCAAAAGAATCTGGATTGTGGTGAGGGAACAGAGAAAAAAAGCTCATTTAGGACCTGAACTTACGAAGTGGGTAGTTAGCTGTATATCAGGGAGTAAACCTTCTGAGAATAAAAAGAGCTGGAGCTTGTGAAGGTAATTACACAGGGGAAAGGATAATGTACTGGGAACTCCTCCGAAGAATCTGATTTGTGGTGAGGGGAGAGAGATTAAAGCTCATTTAGGAACGACATGAACATGCTGCGTAGGTAGCTGTTTGTCAGTAAATATCTCCCCTTAGATTTAGAAAAGCAGTAGCTTAATAAATTAAGTACTTCCTGGTATGGTTACTGTACTGGTAACTCCCCAAAAGAATCTGCATTGTGGTGAGGGAACAGAGAAAAAAGCTCCTTTAGCACCTGCACTTACGAAGGGGTTAGGCAGCTGTATATCAGGGAGTAAACCTTCTGAGAATAAAAACAGCTGGAGCTGGTTAAGGTAATTACACAGGGGAAAGGATAATGTACTGGGAACTCCTCAGAAGTATCTGATTTGTGGTGAAGAGAGAGATAAAAGCTCATTTAGGAACCACATGAACATGCTGCGTAGGTAGCTGTTTATCAGTAAATATCTCCACTGAGATTAAGAAAAGCAGTAGCTTAATAAATTAAGTACTTCCTGGTATGGTTACTGTACTGGTAACTCCCCAAAAGAGTCTGGATTGTGGTGAGGGAACAGAGAAAAAAGCTCATTTAGGACGTGCACTTACGAAGGGGGTAGGCAGCTGTAAATCAGGGAGTAAACCTTCTGAGAATAGAAACTGCCAGAGCTTGTTAAGGTAATTACACAGGGGAAAGGATAATGTACTGGGAACTCCTCAGAAGAATCTGATTTGTGGTGAGGGGAGAGAGATAAAAGCTCATTTAGGAACAACATGAACGTGCTGCGTAGGTAGCTGTTTATCAGTAAATATCTCCACTGAGATTAAGAAAAGCAGTAGCTTAATAAATTAAGTACTTCCTGGTATGGTTACTGTACTGGTAACTCCCCCAAAGAATCTGGATTGTGGTGAGGGAACGGAGAAAAAAGCTCATTTAGGACCTGCACTTACGAAGGGTGTAGGCAGCTGCATATCAGGGAGTAAACATTCGGAGAATAAAAACAGCTGGAGCTTGTTAAGGTAATTACACAGGGGAAAGGATAATGTACTGGGAACTCCTCAGAAGTATCTGATTTGTGGTGAGGGGAGAGAGATAAAAGCTCATTTAAGAACGACACGAACATGCTGCTTATGTAGCTGTTTATCAGTAAATATCTCCACTGAGATTAAGAAAAGCAGTAGCTTAATAAATTAAGTACTTCCTGGTATGGTTACTGTACTGCTAACTCCCCCAAAAATCTGGATTGTGTTGAAGGAACAGAGAAAAAAGCTCATTTAGTACCTGCACTTACGAAGGGGGTAGGCAGCTGTATATCAGGGAGTAAACCTGAGAATAAAAACAGCTGGAGCTTGTTAAGGTAATTACACAGGGGAAAGGATAATGTACTGGGAACTCCTCAGAAGAATCTGATTTGTGGTGCGGGGAGAGAGATAAAAGCTCATTTAGGAACGACATGAACATGCTGCGTAGGTAGCTGTTTATCAGTAAATATCTCCAATGAGATTAAGAAAAGCAGTAGCTTAATAAATTAAGTACTTCCTGGTATGGTTACTGTACTGGTAACTCCCCAAAAGAATCTGGATTGTGGTGAGGGAACAGAGAATATGGCTCATTTAGGACCGGAACTTACGAAAGGGGTAGGCAACTGTATATCAGGGAGTAAACCTTCTGACAATAAAAACAGCTGGAG
Organism: Perognathus longimembris pacificus; assembly: GCF_023159225.1. Classification (NCBI taxonomy): domain Eukaryota; kingdom Metazoa; phylum Chordata; class Mammalia; order Rodentia; family Heteromyidae; genus Perognathus; species Perognathus longimembris. The sequence goes on from NW_025956509.1 coordinate 20,689, forward strand.
CTTGTTAAGGTAATTACACAGGGGAAAGGATAATGTACTGGGAACTCCTCAGAAGAATCTGATTTGTTGTGAGGGGAGAGAGATAAAAGCTCATTTAGGAACGACATGAACATGCTGCATACGTAGCAGTTTGTCAGTAAATATCTCCATTGAGATTAAGAAAAGCAGTAGCTTAATAAACTAAGTACTTCCTGGTATGGTTACTGTACTGGTAACTCCCCAAAAGAATCTGGATTGTGGTGATGGAACAGAGAAAAAAGCTCATTTAGGACCTGCAATTACGAAGGGGGTAGGCAGCTGTATATCAGGGAGGAAAACTTCTGAGAATAAAAACAGCTGGAGCTTGTTAAGGTAATTACACAGGGGAAAGGATAATGTACTGGGAACTCCTCAGAAGAATCTGATTTGTGGTGAGGGGAGAGAGATAAAAGCTCATTTAGGAACGACATGAACATGCTGCATACGTAGCTCTGTATCAGTAAATATCTCCACTGAGATTAAGAAAAGCAGTAGCTTAATAAATTAAGTACTTCCTGGTATGGTTACTGTACTGGTAACTCCCCAAAAGAATCTGGATTGTGGTGAGGGAACAGAGAAAAAAGCTCATTTAGGACCTGCACTTACGAAAGGGGTAGGCAGCTGTATATCAGGGAGTATACATTCTGAGAAAAAAAACAGCTGGAGCTTGTTAAGGTAATTACACAGGGGAAAGGATAATGTACTGGGTACTCCTCAGAAGAATGTGATTTGTGGTGAGGGGAGAGAGATAAAAGCTCATTTAGGAATGACATGAACATGCTGCATACGTAGCTCTGTATCAGTAAATATCTCCACTGAGATTAAGAAAAGCAGTAGCTTAATAAATTAAGTACTTCCTGGTATGGATACTGTACTGGTAACTCCCCCAAAAAATCTGGATTGAGGTGAGGGAACAGAAAAAAACTCATTTAGGACCTGCACTTACGAAGGAGGTAGGCAATTGTATATCAGGGAGTAAACCTTCTGAGAATAAAAACAGCTGGAGCTTGGTAAGGTAATTACACAGGGGAAAGGATAATGTACTGGGAACTCCTCAGAAGAATCTGATTTGTGGTGAGGGGAGAGAGATAAAAGCTCATTTAGGAACGACATGAACATGCTGTGTACGTAGCTGTTTATCAGTAAATATCTCCACTGAGATTAAGAAAAGCAGTAGCTTAATAAATTAAGTACTTCCTGGTATGGTTACTGTACTGGTAACTCCCCAAAAGAATCTGGATTGTGGTGAGGGAACAGAGAAAAAAGCTCATTTAGGACCTGCACTTACGAAGGGGGTAGGCAGCTGTAAATCAGGCAGTAAACCTTCTGAGAATAAAAACAGCTGGAGCTTGTTAAGGTAATTACACAGGGGAAAGGATAATGTCCTGGGAACTCCTCAGAAGAATCTGATTTGTGGTGAGTGGAGAGAGATAAAAGCTCATTTAGGAACGACATGAACATGCTGCATAGGTAGCTGTTTATCAGTAAATATCTACACTGAGATTAAGAAAAGCAGAAGCTTAATAAATTAAGTACTTCCTGGTATGGTTACTGTACTGGTAACTCCCCAACAGAATCTGGATTGTGTTGAGGGAACAGAGAAAAAAGCTCATTTAGGACCTGCACTTACGAAGGGGGTAGGCAGCTGTATATCAGGGAGTAAACCTTCTGAGAATAAAAACAGCTGGAGCTTGTTAAGGTAATTACACAGGGAAAGGATAATGTACTGGGAACTCCTCAGAAGAATCTGATTTGTGGTGAGGGGAGAGAGATAAAAGCTCATTTAGGAAAGACATGAACATGCTGCGTAGGTAGGTGTTTATCAGTAAATATCTCCACTGAGATTAAGAAAAGCAGTAGCTTAATAAATTAAGTACTTCCTGGTATGGTTACTGTACTGGTAACTCCCCAAAAGAATCTGGATTGTGGTGAGGGAACAGAGAAAAAAAGCTCATTTAGGACCTGCACTTACGAAGGGGGTAGGCAGCTGTATATCAGGGAGTAAACCTTCTGAGAATAAAAACAGCTGGAACTTGTTAAGGTAATTACACAGGGGAAAGGATAATGTACTGGGAACTCCTCAGAAGAATCTGATTTGTGGTGAGGGCAGAGAGATAAAAGCTCATTTAGGAACGACATGAACATGCTGCGTACGATGTTTATCAGTAAATATCTCCACTGAGATTAAGAAAAGCAGTAGCTTAATAAATTAAGTACTTCCTGGTATGGTTACTGTACTGGTAACTCCCCAAAAGAATCTGGATTGTGGTGAGGGAACAGAGAAAAAAGCTCATTTAGGACCTGCACTTACGAAGGGGGTAGGCAGTTGTATATCAGGGAGTAAACCTTCTGCGAATAAAAACAGCTGGAGCTTGTTAAGGTAATTACACAGGGGAAAGGATAATATACTGGGAACTCCTCAGAAGAATCTGATTTGTGGTGAGGGGAGAGAGATAAAAGCTCATTTAGGAACGACATGAACATGCTGGGTATGTAGCTGTTTATCAGTAAATATCTCCTCTGAGATTAAGAAAAGCAGTAGCTTAATAAATTAAGTACTTCCTGGTATGGATACTGTACTGGTAACTCCCCAAAAGAATCTGGATTGTGGTGAGGGAACAGAGAAAAAAGCTCATTTAGGACCTGCACTTACGAAGGGGGTAGGCAGCTGTATATCAGGGAGTAAACCTTCTGAGAATAAAAACACCTGGAGCTTGTTAAGATAATTACACAGGGGAAAGGATAATGTACTGGGAACTCCTCAGAAGAATCTGATTTGTGGTGAGGGGAGAGAGATAAAAGCTCATTTAGGAGCGACATGAACATACTGCGTAGGTAGCTGTTTATCAGTACATATCTCCACTGAGATTAAGAAAAGCAGTAGCTTAATAAATTAAGTACTTCCTGGTATGGTTACTGTACTGGTAACTCCCCAAAAGAATCTGGATTGTGGTGAGGGAACAGAGAAAAAAGCTCATTTAAGACCTGCACTTACGAAGGGGGTAGGCAGCTGTATATCAGGGAGTAAACCTTCTGAGAATAAAAACAGCTGGAGCTTGTTAAGGTAATTAAACAGGGGAAAGGATAATGGACTGGGAACTCCTCAGAGAAATCTGATTTGTGGTGAGGGGAGAGAGATAAAAGCTCATTTTGGAACGACATGAACATGCTGCGTAGGTAGCGGTTTTTCAGTAAATATCCCCACTGAGATTAAGAAAAGCAGTAGCTTAATAAATTAAGTACTTCCTGGTATGGTTACTGTACTGGTAACTCCCGAAAAGAATCTGGATTGTGGTGAGGGAACAGAGAAAAAAGCTCATTTAGGACCTGCACTTACGAAGGGGGTAGGCAGTTGTATATCAGGGAGTAAACCTTCTGAGAATAAAAACAGCTGGAGCTTGTTAAGGTAATTACACAGGGGAAAGGATAATATACTGGGAACTCCTCAGAAGAATCTGATTTGTGGTGAGGGGAGAGAGATAAAAGCTCATTTAGGAACGACATGAACATGCTGCGTAGGTAGCTGTTTATCAGTAAATATCTCCTCTGAGATTAAGAAAAGCAGTAGCTTAATAAATTAAGTACTTCCTGGTATGGATACTGTACTGGTAACTCCCCAAAAGAATCTGGATTGTGGTGAGGGAACAGAGAAAAAAGCTCATTTAGGACCTGCACTTACGAAGGGGGTAGGCAGCTGTATATCAGGGAGTAAACCTTCTGAGAACAAAAACACCTGGAGCTTGTTAAGATAATTACACAGGGGAAAGGATAATGTACTGGGAACTCCTCAGAAGAATCTGATTTGTGGTGAGGGGAGAGAGATAAAAGCTCATTTAGGAACGACATGAACATGCTGCGTAGGTAGCTGTTTATCTGTAAATATCTCCACTGAGATTATGAAAAGCAGTAGCTTAATAAATTGAGTACTTCCTGGTATGGTTACTGTACTGGTAACTCCAAAAAGAATCTGGATTGTGGTGAGGGAACAGAGAATAAAGCTCATTTAGGACCTGCACTTACGAAGGGGGTAAGCAGCTGTATATCAGGCAGTAAACCTTCTGAGAATTAAAACAGCTGGAGCTTGTTAAGGTAATTACACAGGGGAAAGGATAATGTACTGGGAACTCCTCAGAGGAATCTGATTTGTGGCGAGAGGAGAGAGATAAAAGCTCATTTAGGAACGACATGAACATGCTGTGTAGGTAGCTGTTTATCAGTAAATATCTCCACTGAGATTAAGAAAAGCAGTAGCTTAATTATTTAAGTACTTCCTGGTATGGTTACTGTACTGGTAACGCCCCAAGAGAATCTGGATTGTGGTGAGGGAACAGAGAAAAAAGCTCATTTAGGACCTGCACTTACGAAGGGGTTAGGCAGCTGTATATCAGGGAGTAAACCTTCTGAGAATAAAAACAGCTGGAGCTTGTTAAGGTAATTACACAGGGGAAAGGATAATGTACTGGGAACTCCTCAGAAGAATCTGATTTGTGGTGAGGGGAGAGAGATAAAAGCTCATTTAGGAACGACATGAACATGCTGCGTAGGTAGCTGTTTATCAGTAAATATCTCCACTGAGATTAAGAAAAGCAGTAGCTTAATAAATTAAGTACTTCCTGGTATGGATACTGTACTGGTAGCTCCCCAAAAGAATTTGGATTGTGGTGAGGGAACCGAGAAAAAAGCTCATTTAGGACCAGCACTTACGAAGGGGGTAGGCAGCTGTATATCAGGGAGTAAACCTTCTGAGAATAAAAACAGCTGGAGCTTGTTAAGGTAATTACACAGGGGAAAGGATAATGTAGTGGGAACTCCTCAGAAGAATCTGATTTGTGGTGAGGGGAGAGAGATATAAGCTCATTCAGAAACGACATGAACATGCTGCGTAGGTAGCTGTTTATCAGTAAATATCTCCACTGAGATTAAGATAAGCAGTAGCTTAATAAATTAAGTACTTCCTGGTATTGTTACTGTACTGGTAACTCCCAAAAAGAATCTGGATTGTGGTGAGGGAACAGAGAAAAATGCTCATTTAGGACCTGCACTTACAAAGGGGGTAGGCAGCAGTATATCAGGGAGTAAAACTTCTGAGAATAAAAACAGCTGGAGCTTGTTAAGGTAATTACACCGGGTAAACGATAATGTACTGCGAACTCCTCAGAAGAATCTGATTTGTGGTGAGGGGAGAGAGATAAAAGCTCATTAAGGAACGACATGAACATGCAGCGTAAGTAGCTGTTTATCAGTAAATATCTCCACTGAGAATAAGAAAAGCAGTAGCTTAATAAATTAAGTACTTCCTGGTATGGATACTGTACTGGTAACTCCCCCAAAAAATCTGGATTGAGGTGAGGGAACAGAGAAAAAACTCATTTAGGACCTGCACTTACGAAGGAGGTAGGCAATTGTATATCAGGGAGTAAACCTTCTGAGAATAAAAACAGCTGGAGCTTGGTAAGGTAATTACACAGGGGAAAGGATAATGTATTGGGAACTCCTCAGAAGAATCTGATTTGTGGTGAGGGGAGAGAGATAAAAGCTCATTTAGGAACGACATGAACATGCTGTGTACGTAGCTGTTTATCAGTAAATATCTCCACTGAGATTAAGAAAAGCAGTAGCTTAATAAATTAAGTACTTCCTGGTATGGTTACTGTACTGGTAACTCCCCAAAAGAATCTGGATTGTGGTGAGGGAACAGAGAAAAAAGCTCATTTAGGACCTGCACTTACGAAGGGGGTAGGCAGCTGTAAATCAGGCAGTAAACCTTCTGAGAATAAAAACAGCTGGAGCTTGTTAAGGTAATTACACAGGGGAAAGGATAATGTCCTGGGAACTCCTCAGAAGAATCTGATTTGTGGTGAGTGGAGAGAGATAAAAGCTCATTTAGGAACGACATGAACATGCTGCATAGGTAGCTGTTTATCAGTAAATATCTACACTGAGATTAAGAAAAGCAGAAGCTTAATAAATTAAGTACTTCCTGGTATGGTTACTGTACTGGTAACTCCCCAACAGAATCTGGATTGTGTTGAGGGAACAGAGAAAAAAGCTCATTTAGGACCTGCACTTACGAAGGGGGTAGGCAGCTGTATATCAGGGAGTAAACCTTCTGAGAATAAAAACAGCTGGAGCTTGTTAAGGTAATTACACAGGGAAAGGATAATGTACTGGGAACTCCTCAGAAGAATCTGATTTGTGGTGAGGGGAGAGAGATAAAAGCTCATTTAGGAAAGACATGAACATGCTGCGTAGGTAGGTGTTTATCAGTAAATATCTCCACTGAGATTAAGAAAAGCAGTAGCTTAATAAATTAAGTACTTCCTGGTATGGTTACTGTACTGGTAACTCCCCAAAAGAATCTGGATTGTGGTGAGGGAACAGAGAAAAAAAGCTCATTTAGGACCTGCACTTACGAAGGGGGTAGGCAGCTGTATATCAGGGAGTAAACCTTCTGAGAATAAAAACAGCTGGAACTTGTTAAGGTAATTACACAGGGGAAAGGATAATGTACTGGGAACTCCTCAGAAGAATCTGATTTGTGGTGAGGGCAGAGAGATAAAAGCTCATTTAGGAACGACATGAACATGCTGCGTACGATGTTTATCAGTAAATATCTCCACTGAGATTAAGAAAAGCAGTAGCTTAATAAATTAAGTACTTCCTGGTATGGTTACTGTACTGGTAACTCCCCAAAAGAATCTGGATTGTGGTGAGGGAACAGAGAAAAAAGCTCATTTAGGACCTGCACTTACGAAGGGGGTAGGCAGTTGTATATCAGGGAGTAAACCTTCTGAGAATAAAAACAGCTGGAGCTTGTTAAGGTAATTACACAGGGGAAAGGATAATATACTGGGAACTCCTCAGAAGAATCTGATTTGTGGTGAGGGGAGAGAGATAAAAGCTCATTTAGGAACGACATGAACATGCTGGGTATGTAGCTGTTTATCAGTAAATATCTCCTCTGAGATTAAGAAAAGCAGTAGCTTAATAAATTAAGTACTTCCTGGTATGGATACTGTACTGGTAACTCCCCAAAAGAATCTGGATTGTGGTGAGGGAACAGAGAAAAAAGCTCATTTAGGACCTGCACTTACGAAGGGGGTAGGCAGCTGTATATCACGGAGTAAACCTTCTGAGAATAAAAATACCTGGAGCTTGTTAAGATAATTACACAGGGGAAAGGATAATGTACTGGGAACTCCTCAGAAGAATCTGATTTGTGGTGAGGGGAGAGAGATAAAAGCTCATTTAGGAGCGACATGAACATACTGCGTAGGTAGCTGTTTATCAGTACATATCTCCACTGAGATTAAGAAAAGCAGTAGCTTAATAAATTAAGTACTTCCTGGTATGGTTACTGTACTGGTAACTCCCCAAAAGAATCTGGATTGTGGTGAGGGAACAGAGAAAAAAGCTCATTTAAGACCTGCACTTACGAAGGGGGTAGGCAGCTGTATATCAGGGAGTAAACCTTCTGAGAATAAAAACAGCTGGAGCTTGTTAAGGTAATTAAACAGGGGAAAGGATAATGGACTGGGAACTCCTCAGAGAAATCTGATTTGTGGTGAGGGGAGAGAGATAAAAGCTCATTTTGGAACGACATGAACATGCTGCGTAGGTAGCGGTTTTTCAGTAAATATCCCCACTGAGATTAAGAAAAGCAGTAGCTTAATAAATTAAGTACTTCCTGGTATGGTTACTGTACTGGTAACTCCCGAAAAGAATCTGGATTGTGGTGAGGGAACAGAGAAAAAAGCTCATTTAGGACCTGCACTTACGAAGGGGGTAGGCAGTTGTATATCAGGGAGTAAACCTTCTGAGAATAAAAACAGCTGGAGCTTGTTAAGGTAATTACACAGGGGAAAGGATAATATACTGGGAACTCCTCAGAAGAATCTGATTTGTGTGAGGGGAGAGAGATAAAAGCTCATTTAGGAACGACATGAACATGCTGCGTAGGTAGCTGTTTATCAGTAAATATCTCCTCTGAGATTAAGAAAAGCAGTAGCTTAATAAATTAAGTACTTCCTGGTATGGATACTGTACTGGTAACTCCCCAAAAGAATCTGGATTGTGGTGAGGGAACAGAGAAAAAAGCTCATTTAGGACCTGCACTTACGAAGGGGGTAGGCAGCTGTATATCAGGGAGTAAACCTTCTGAGAACAAAAACACCTGGAGCTTGTTAAGATAATTACACAGGGGAAAGGATAATGTACTGGGAACTCCTCAGAAGAATCTGATTTGTGGTGAGGGGAGAGAGATAAAAGCTCATTTAGGAACGACATGAACATGCTGCGTAGGTAGCTGTTTATCTGTAAATATCTCCACTGAGATTATGAAAAGCAGTAGCTTAATAAATTGAGTACTTCCTGGTATGGTTACTGTACTGGTAACTCCAAAAAGAATCTGGATTGTGGTGAGGGAACAGAGAATAAAGCTCATTTAGGACCTGCACTTACGAAGGGGGTAAGCAGCTGTATATCAGGCAGTAAACCTTCTGAGAATTAAAACAGCTGGAGATTGTTAAGGTAATTACACAGGGGAAAGGATAATGTACTGGGAACTCCTCAGAGGAATCTGATTTGTGGCGAGAGGAGAGAGATAAAAGCTCATTTAGGAACGACATGAACATGCTGTGTAGGTAGCTGTTTATCAGTAAATATCTCCACTGAGATTAAGAAAAGCAGTAGCTTAATTATTTAAGTACTTCCTGGTATGGTTACTGTACTGGTAACGCCCCAAGAGAATCTGGATTGTGGTGAGGGAACAGAGAAAAAAGCTCATTTAGGACCTGCACTTACGAAGGGGTTAGGCAGCTGTATATCAGGGAGTAAACCTTCTGAGAATAAAAACAGCTGGAGCTTGTTAAGGTAATTACACAGGGGAAAGGATAATGTACTGGGAACTCCTCAGAAGAATCTGATTTGTGGTGAGGGGAGAGAGATAAAAGCTCATTTAGGAACGACATGAACATGCTGCGTAGGTAGCTGTTTATCAGTAAATATCTCCACTGAGATTAAGAAAAGCAGTAGCTTAATAAATTAAGTACTTCCTGGTATGGATACTGTACTGGTAGCTCCCCAAAAGAATTTGGATTGTGGTGAGGGAACCGAGAAAAAAGCTCATTTAGGACCAGCACTTACGAAGGGGGTAGGCAGCTGTATATCAGGGAGTAAACCTTCTGAGAATAAAAACAGCTGGAGCTTGTTAAGGTAATTACACAGGGGAAAGGATAATGTAGTGGGAACTCCTCAGAAGAATCTGATTTGTGGTGAGGGGAGAGAGATATAAGCTCATTCAGAAACGACATGAACATGCTGCGTAGGTAGCTGTTTATCAGTAAATATCTCCACTGAGATTAAGATAAGCAGTAGCTTAATAAATTAAGTACTTCCTGGTATTGTTACTGTACTGGTAACTCCCAAAAAGAATCTGGATTGTGGTGAGGGAACAGAGAAAAATGCTCATTTAGGACCTGCACTTACAAAGGGGGTAGGCAGCAGTATATCAGGGAGTAAAACTTCTGAGAATAAAAACAGCTGGAGCTTGTTAAGGTAATTACACCGGGTAAACGATAATGTACTGCGAACTCCTCAGAAGAATCTGATTTGTGGTGAGGGGAGAGAGATAAAAGCTCATTAAGGAACGACATGAACATGCAGCGTAAGTAGCTGTTTATCAGTAAATATCTCCACTGAGAATAAGAAAAGCAGTAGCTTAATAAATTAAGTACTTCCTGGTATGGTTACTGTACTGGTAACTTCCGAAAAGAATCTGGATTGTAGTGAGGGAACAGAGAAAAAAGGTCATTTAGGACCTGCACTTACGAAGGGGGTAGGCAGCTGTATATCAGGGAGTAAACCTTCTGAGGATAAAAAGAGCTGGAGTTGTTAAGGTAATTACACAGAGGAAAGGATAATATACTGGGAACTCCTCAGAAGAATCTGATTCGTGGTGAGGGGGAGAGATAAAAGCTCATTTAGGAACGACATGAACATGCTGCGTAGGTAGCTGTTTATCAGTAAATATCTCCACTGAGATTAAGAAAAGCATTAGCTTAATAAATTAAGTACTTCCTGGTACGCTTACTGTACTGGTAACTCCCCAAATGATTCTGGATTGTGGTGAGGGAACAGAGACAAAAGCTCATTTAGGACCTGCACTTACGAAGGGGGTAGGCAGCAGTATATCTGGGAGTAAACCTTCTGAGTATAAAAACAGCTGGAGCTTGTTAAGGTAATTACACAGGGGAAAGGACAATGTACTGGGAACTCCTCAGAAGAATCTGATTTGTGGTGAGGGGAGAGAGATAAAAGCTCATTTAGAAACAACATGAACCTGCTGTGTAGGTAGCTGTTTATCAGTAAATATCTCCAGTGTGATTAAGAAAAGCAGTAGCTTAATAAATTAACTACTTCCTGGTATGGTTACTGTACTGGTAACCCCCAAAAGAATCTGGATTGTGGTGAGAGAACAGAGAAAAAAGCTCATTTAAGACCTGCACTTACGAAGGGGGTAGGCAGCTGTATATCAGGGAGTAAACCTTCTGAGAATAAAAACAGCTGGAGCTTGTTAAGGTAATTACACAGGGGAAAGGATAATAATGTACTGGGAACTCCTCAGAAGAATCTGATTTGTGGTGAGGGGAGAGAGATAAAAGCTCATTTAGGAACGACATGAACATGCTGCGTAGGTAGCTGTTTATCTGTAAATATCTCCACTGAGATTATGAGAAGCAGTAGCTTAATAAATTGAGTACTTCCTGGTATGGTTACTGTACTGGTAACTCCCAAAAAGAATCTGGATTGTGGTGAGGGAACAGAGAATAAAGCTCATTTAGGACCTGCACTTACGAAGGGGGTAAGCAGCTGTATATCAGGCAGTAAACCTTCTGAGAATTAAAACAGCTGGAGCTTGTTAAGGTAATTACACAGGAGAAAGGATAATGTACTGGGAACTCCTCAGAGGAATCTGATTTGTGGCGAGGGGAGAGAGATAAAAGCTCATTTAGGAACGACATGAACATGCTGTGTAGGTAGCTGTTTATCAGTAAATATCTCTACTGAGATTAAGAAAAGCAGTAGCTTAATTATTTAAGTACTTCCTGGTATGGTTACTGTACTGGTAACGCCCCAAAAGAATCTGATTGTGGTGAGGGAACAGAGAAAAAAGCTCATTTAGGACCTGCACTTACGAAGGGGTTAGGCAGCTGTATATCAGGGAGTAAACCTTCTGAGAATAAAAACAGCTGGAGCTTGTTAAGGTAATTACACAGGGGAAAGGATAATGTACTGGGAACTCCTCAGAAGAATCTGATTTGTGGTGAGGGGAGAGAGATAAAAGCTCATAAAGAACGACATGAACATGCAGCGTAAGTAGCTGTTTATCAGTAAATATCTCCACTGAGATTAAGAAAAGCAGTAGCTTAATAAATTAAGTACTTCCTGGTATGTTTACTGTACTGGTAACTTCCGAAAAGAATCTGGATTGTGGTGATGGAACAGAGAACAAAGGTCATTTAAGACCTGCACTTACGAAGCGGGTAGGCAGCTGTATATCAGGGAGTAAACCTTCTGAGAATAAAAAGAGCTGGAGTTGTTAAGGTAATTACACAGGGGAAAGGATAATGTACTGGGAACTCCTCAGAAGAATCTGATTTGTGGTGAGGGGAGAGAGATAAAAGCTCATTTAGGAACTACATGAACATGCTGCTTAGGTAGCTGTTTATCAGTAAATATCTCCACTGAAATTAAGAAAAGTATTAGCTTAATAAATTAAGTACTTCCTGGTACGGTTACTGTACTGGTAACTCCCCAAAAAAATCTGGATTGTGGTCAGGGAACAGAGAAAAAAGCTCATTTAGGACCTTCACTTACGAAGGGGTTAGGCAGCTGTATATCTGGGAGTAAACCTTCTGAGAATAAAAACAGCTGGAGCTTGTTAAGGTAATTACACAGGGGAAAGGACAATGTACTGGGAACTCCTCAGAAGAATCTGATTTGTGGTGAGGGGAGAGAGATAAAAGCTCATTTAGAAACAACATGAACATGCTGCGTAGGTAGCTGTTTATCAGTAAATATCTCCAGTGTGATTAAGAAAAGCAGTAGCTTAATAAATTAAGTACTTCCTGGTATGGTTACTGTACTGGTAACTCCCCAAAAGAATCTGGATTGTGGTGAGGGAACAGAGAAAAAAGCTCATTTAAGACCTGCACTTACGAAGGGGGTAGGCAGCTGTATATCAGGGAGTAAACCTTCTGAGAATAAAAACAGCTGGAGCTTGTTAAGGTAATTACACAGGGGAAAGGATAATGTACTCTGAATTCCTCAGAAGAATCTGATTTGTGGTGAGGGGAGAGAGATAAAAGCTCATTTAGGAACGACATGAACATGCTGGATAGGTAGCTGTTTATCTGTAAATATCTCCACTGAGATTAACAAAAGCAGTAGCTTAATAAATTGAGTACTTCCTGATATGGTTACTGTACTGGTAACTCCCAAAAGAATCTGGATTGTGGTGAGGGAACAGAGAATAAAGCCCATTTATGACCTGCACTACGAAGGGGGTAAGCAGCTGTATATCAGGGAGTAAACCTTCTGAGAATAAAAACAGCTGGAGCTTGTTAAGGTAATTACACAGAGGAAAGGATAATGTACTGGGAACTCCTCAGAAGAATCTGATTTGTGGTGAGGGGAGAGAGATAAAAGCTCATTTAGGAACGACATGAACATGCTGCGTAGGTAGCTGTTTATCAGTAAATATCTCCACTGAGATTAAGAAAAGCAGTAGCTTAATAAATTAAGTACTTCCTGGTATGGTTACTGTACTGGTAACTCCCCAAAAGAATCTGGATTGTGGTGAGGGAACAGAGAAAAAACCTCATTTAGGACCTGCACTTACGAAGGGTGTAGGCAGCTGTATATCAGGGAGTATCCATTCTGAGAATAAAAAGAGCTGGAGCTTGTTAAGGTAATTACACAGGGGAAAGGATAATGTACTGGGAACTCCTCAGAAGAATCTGATTTGTGGTGAGGGGAGAGAGATAAAAGCTCATTTAGGAACGACATGAACATGCTGCGTAGGTACCTGTTTATCAGTAAATATCTCCACTGAGATTAAGAAAAGCAGTAGCTTAATAAATTAAGTACTTCCTGGCATGGTTACTGTACTGGTAACTCCCCAAAAGAATCTGGATTTTGGTGAGGGAACAGAGAAAAAAGCTCATTTAGAACCTGCACTTACGAAGGGGGTAGGCAGCTGTATATCAGGGAGTAAACCTTCTGAGTATAAAAACAGCTGGAGCTTGTTAAGGTAATTACACAGGGGAAAGGATAATGTACTGGGAACTCCTCAGAAGAATCTGATTTGTGGTGAGGGGAGAGAGATAAAAGCTCATTTAGGAACGACATGAACATGCTGCGTAGGTAGTTGTTTAGCAGTAAATATCTCCACTGAGATTAAGAAAAGCAGTAGCTTAATAAATTAAGTACTTCCTGGTATGGTTACTGTACTGGTAACTCCCCAAAAGAATCTGGATTGTGGTGAGGGAACAGAGAAAAAAGCTCATTTAGGACCTGCACTTACGAAGGGGGTAGGCAGCTGTATATCAGGGAGTAAACCTTCTGAGAATAAAAACAGCTGGAGCTTGTAATGGTAATTACACAGGGAAAAGGATAATGTACTGGGAACTCCTCAGAAGAATCTGATTTGTGGTGAGGGGAGAGAGATAAAAGCTCATTTAGGAACGACATGAACATCCTGCGTAGGTAGCTGTTTATCAGTAAATATCTCCACTGAGATTAAGAAAAGCAGTAGCTTAATAAATTAAGTAATTCCTGGTATGGTTACTGTACTGGTAACTCCCCAAAAGAATCTGGATTGTGGTGAGGGAACAGAGAAAAAAGCTCATTTAGGACCTGCACTTACGAAGGGGGTAGGCAGCTGTGCATCAGGGAGTAAACCTTCTGAGAATAAAAACAACTGGAGCTTGTTAAGGTAATTAAACAGGGGAAAGGTTACTGTACTGGGAACTCCTCAGAAGAATCTGATTTCTTGTGAGGGGAGAGAGATAAAAGCTCATTTAGGAACGACATGAACATGCTGCGTCCGTAGCTGTTTATCAGTAAATATCTCCAGTGTGATTAAGAACAGCAGTAGCTTAATAAATTAAGTACTTCCTGGTATGGTTACTGTACTGGTAACTCCCCAAAACAATCTGGATTGTGGTGAGGGAACAGAGAAAAAAGCTCATTTATGACCTGCACTTACGAAGGGGTTAGGCAGTTGTATATCAGGGAGTAAACCGTCTGAGAATAAAAACAGCTGGAGCTAGTTAAGGTAATTACACAGGGGAAAGTATAATGTACTGGGAACTCCTCAGAAGAATCTGATTTGTGGTGAGGGGAGAGAGATAAAAGCTCATTTAGGAACGACATGAACATGCTGCGTAGGTAGCTGTTTATCAGTAAATATCTCCACTGAGATTAAGAAAAGCAGTAGCTTAATAAATTAAGTACTTCCTGGAATGTTTACTGTACTGGGAACTCCCCAAAAGAATCTGGATTGTGGTGAGGGAACAGAGAAAAAAGCTCATTTAGGACCTGGACTTACGAAGGGGGTAGGCAGTTGTATATCAGGGAGTAAACCTTCTGAGAATAAAAACAGCTGGAGCTTGTTAAGGTAATTACACAGGGGAAAGGATAATGTACTGGGAACTCCTCAGATGAATCTGATTTGTGGTGAGGGGAGAGAGATAAAAGCTCATTTAGGAACGACATGAACATTCTGCATACGTAGCTGTTTATCAGTAAATATCTCCATTGAGATTAAGAAAAGCATTAGCTTAATAAATTAAGTACTTCCTGGTATGGTTACTGTACTGGTAACTCCCCAAAAGAATCTGGATTGTGGTGAGGGAACAGAGAAAAAAGCTCATTTAGGACCTGCACTTACGAAGGGGGTAGGCAGCTCTATATCAGGTAGTAAACCTTTTGAGAGTAAAAACAGCTGGAACTTGTTAAGGTAATTACACAGGGGAAAGGTTAATGTACTGGGAACTCCTCAGAAGAATCTGATTTCTTGTGAGGGGAGAGAGATAAAAGCTCATTAGGAACGACATGAACATGGTGCGTACGTAGCTTTTATCAGTAAATATCTCCACTAAGATTAAGAAAAGCAGTAGCTTAATAAATTAAGTACTTCCTGGTATGGTTACTGTAGTGGTAACTCCCCAAAACAATCTGGATTGTGGTGAGGGAACAGAGAAAAAAGCTCATTTAGGACCTGCACTTACGAAGGGTTTATGCAGCTGTATATCAGGGAGTAAACCTTCTGAGAATAAAAACAGCTGGAGCTTGTTAAAGTAATTACACAGGGGAAAGGATAATGTACTGGAACTCCTCAGAAGAATCTGATTGGTGGTGAGGGGAGAGAGATAAAAGCTCATTTAGGAACGACATGAACATGCTGCGTAGGTAGCTGTTTATGTGTAAATATCTCCACTGAGATTAAGAAAAGCAGTAGCTTAATAAATTAAGTACTTCCTGGTATGCTTACTGTACTGGTAACTCCCCAAAAGAATCTGGATTGTGGTGAGGGAACAGAGAAAAAAGCTCATTTAGGACCGGCACTTACGAAGGGGGTAGGAAGTTGTATATCAGGGAGTAAACCTTCTGAGAAGAAAAACAGCTGGAGCTTGTTAAGGTTATTACACAGGGGAAAGGATAATGTACTATGAACTCCTCAGAAGAATCTGATTTGTGGTGAGGGGAGAGAGATATAAGCTCATTTAGGAATGACATGAACATGCTGCGTAGGTAGCTGTTTATCAGTAAATATCTCCACTGAGATTAAGAAAAGCAGTAGCTTAATAAATTAAGTACTTCCTGGTATGGTTACTGTACTGGTAACTCCCCAAAAGAATCTGGATTATGGTGAGGGAACAGAGAAAAAAGCTCATTTAGGACCTGCACTTACGAAGGGGGTAGGCAGCAGTTTATCAGGGAGTAAACCTTCTGAGAATAAAAACAGCTGGAGCTTGCTAAGGTAATTAGACAGGGGAAAGGATAATGTACTGGGATCTCCTCAGAAGAATCTGATTTGTGGTGAGGGGAGAGAGATACAAGCTCATTTAGGAACGACATGAACATGCTGCGTAGGTAGCTGTTTATCAGTAAATATCTCCACTGAGATTAAGAAAAGCAGTAGCTTAATAAATTAAGTACTTCCTGGTATGGTTACTGTACTGGTAACTCCCCAAAAGAATCTGGATTATGGTGAGGGAACAGAGAAAAAAGCTTATTTAGGACCTGCACTTACGAAGGGTTTAGGCAGCTGTATATCAGGGAGTAAACCTTCTGAGAATAAAAACAGCTGGAGCTTGTTAAAGTAATTACACAGGGGAAAGGATAATGTACTGGGAACTCCTCAGAAGAATCTGATTTGTGGTAAGGGGAGAGAGATAAAAGCTCATTTAGGAACGACATGAACATGCTGCATAGGTAGCTGTTTATCAGTAAATATCTCCACTGAGATTAAGAAAAGCATTATCTTAATAAATAAAGTACTCCCTGGTATGGTTACTGTACTGGTAACTCCCCAAAAGAATCTGGATTGTGGTGAGGGAACAGAGAAAAAAGCTCATTAGGACCTGCACTTACTAAGGGGGTAGGCAGCAGTATATCAGTGAGTAAACCTTCTGAGAATAAAAACAGCTGGAGCTTGTTAAGGTAATTACACAGGGGAAAGGATAATGTACTGGGAACTCCACAGAAGAATCTGATTTGTGGTGAGGGGAGAGAGATAAAAGCTCATTTAGGAACGACATGAACATGCTGCGTAGGTAGCTGTTTATCAGTAAATATCTCCACTGAGATTAAGAAAAGCAGTAGCTTAATAAATTAAGTACTTCCTGGTATGGTTCCTGTACCGGTAACTCCCCAAAAGAATCTGGATTGTGGTTGGGGAACAGAGAAAAACGCTCATTTAGGACCAGCACTTACGAAGGGGGTAGGCAGCTGTATATCAGGGAGTAAACCTTCTGAGAATAAAAACAGCTGGAGCTTGTTAAGGTAATTACACAGGGGAAAGGATAATGTACTGGGAACTCCTCAGAAGAATCTGATTTGTGGTGAGGGGAGAGAGATAAAAGCTCATTTAGGAACGACATGAACATGCTGGGTAGGTAGCTGTTATCAGTAAATATCTCCACTGAGATTAAGAAAAGTATTAGCTTAATAAATTAAGTACTTCCTGGTACGGTTACTGTACTGGTAACTCCCCAAAAGAATCTGGATTGTGGTGAGGGAACAGAGAAAAAAGCTCATTTAGGACCTGCACTTACGAAGGGGGTAGGCAGCTGTGTATCAGGGAGTAAACCTTCTGAGAATAAAATCACCTGGAGCTTGTTAACGTAATTACACAGGGGAAAGGATAAGGTACTGGGAACTCCTCAGAAGAATCTGATTTGTGGTGAGGGGAGAGAGATAAAAGGTCATTTAGGAATGACATGAACATGCTGCGTAGGTAGCTGTTTATCAGTAAATATCTCCACTGAGATTAAGAAAAGCAGTAGCTTAATAAATTAAGTACTTCCTGGTATGGATACTGTACTGGTAACTCCCCAAAAGAATCTGGATTGTGGTGAGGGGAAAGACATAAAAGCTCATTTAGGAACGACATGAACATGCTGCGTAGGTAGCTTTTTATCAGTAAATATCTCCACTGAGATTAAGAAAAGCAGTAGCATAATTAATTAAGTACTTCCTGGTATGGTTACTGTACTGGTAATTCCCCAAAAGAATCTTGATTGTGGTGAGGGAACAGAGAAAAAAGTTCATTTAGGACGTGCACTTACGAAGGGGGTAGGCAGCTGTATATCAGGGAGTAAACCTTCTGAGAATAAAAACACCTGGAGCTTGTTCAGGTAATTACACAGGGGAAAGGATAATGTACTGGGAACTCCTCAGAAGAATCTGATTTGTGGTGAGGGGAGAGAGATAAAAGCTCATTTAGGAACGACATGAACATGCTGCGTAGGTAGCTGTTTATCAGTAAATATCTCCACTGAGATTAAGAAAAGCAGTAGCTTAATAAATCAAGTACTTCCTGGTATGGATACTGTACTGGTAACTCCCCAAAAGAATCTGGATTGTGGTGAGGGAACAGAGAAAAAAGCTCATTTAGGAACGACATGATCATGCTGCGTAGGTAGCTGTTTATCAGTAAATATCTCCACTGAGATTAAGAAAAGCAGTAGCTTAATAAATTAAGTACTTCCTGGTATGGTTCCTGTACTGGTAACTCCCCAAAAGAATCTGGATTGTGGTGAGGGAAAAGAAAAAAGCTCATTTAGGACCTGCACTTACGAAGGGGGTAGGCAGCTGTATATCAGGGAGTAAACCTTCTGAGAATAAAAACAGCTGGAGCTTGTTAACGTAATTACACAGGGGAAAGGATAATGTAGTGTGAACTCCTCAGAAGAATCTGATTTGTGGTGAGGGGAGAGAGAAAAAAGCTCATTTAGGAACGACATGAACATGCTGCATAGGTAGCTGTTTATCAGTAAATATCTCCACTGGGTTTAAGAAAGGCAGTAGCTTAATAAATTAAATACTTCCTTGTATAGTTACTGTACTGGTAACTCCCCAAAAGAATCTGGATTGTGGTGAGGGAACAGAGAAAAAAGCTCATTTATGACCTGCACTTACGAAGGGGGTAGGCAGCTGTATATCACGGAGTAAACCTTCTGAGAATAAAAACAGCTGGAGCTTGTTAAGGTAATTACACAGGGGAAAGGATAATGTACTGGGAACTCCTCATAAGAATCTGATTTGTGGTGAGGGGAGAGAGATAAAAGCTCATTTAGGAACGACATGAACATGCTGCGTAGGTAGCTGTTTATCAGTAAATATCTACACTGAGATTAAGAAAAGCAGTAGCTTAATAAACTAAGTACTTCCTGGTATGGTTACTGTACTGGTAACTCCCCAAACGACAATCTGGATTGTGGTGAGGGAACAGAGAAAAAAGCTCATTTAGGACCTGCTCTTACGGAGGGGGTAGGCAGCTGTATATCAGGGAGTAAACCTTCTGAGAATAAAAACAGCTGGAGCTTGTTAAGGTAATTACACAGGAAAAGGATAATGTACTGGGAACTCCTCAGAAGAATCTGATTTGTGGTGAGGGGAGAGAGATAAAAGCTCATTTAGGAACGACATGAACATGCTGCGTAGGTAGCTGTTTATCAGTAAATATCTCCACTGAGATTAAGAAAAGCAGTAGCTTAATAAATTAAGTACTTCCTGGAATGGTTACTGTACTGGGAACTCCCCAAAAGAATCTGGATTGTGGTGAGGGAACAGAGAAAAAAGCTCATTTAGGACCTGGACTTACGAAGGGGGTAGGCAGTTGTATATCAGGGAGTAAACCTTCTGAGAATAAAAACAGCTGGAGCTTGATAAGGTAATTACACAGGGGAAAGGATAATGTACTGGGAACTCCTCAGAAGAATCTGATTTGTGGTGAGGGGAGAGAGATAAAAGCTCATTTAGGAACGACATGAACATGCTGCATACGTAGCTGTTTATCAGTAAATATCTCCATTGAGATTAAGAAAAGCATTAGCTTAATAAATTAAGTACTTCCTGGTATGGTTACTGTACTGGTAACTCCCCAAAAGAATCTGGATTGTGGTGAGGGAACAGAGAAAAAGCTCATTTAGGACCTGCACTTACGAAGGGGGTAGGCAGCTCTATATCAGGTAGTAAACCTTTTGAGAGTAAAAACAGCTGGAACTTGTTAAGGTAATTACACAGGGGAAAGGTTAATGTACTGGGAACTCCTCAGAAGAATCTGATTTCTTGTGAGGGGAGAGAGATAAAAGCTCATTAGGAACGACATGAACATGGTGCGTACGTAGCTGTTTATCAGTAAATATCTCCACTAAGATTAAGAAAAGCAGTAGCTTAATAAATAAAGTACTCCCTGGTATGGTTACTGTACTGGTAACTCCCCAAAAGAATCTGGATTGTGGTGAGGGAACAGAGAAAAAAGCTCATTTAGGACCTGCACTTACTAAGGGGGTAGGCAGCAGTATATCAGTGAGTAAACCTTCTGAGAATAAAAACAGCTGGAGCTTGTTAAGGTAATTACACAGGGGAAAGGATAATGTACTGGGAACTCCACAGAAGAATCTGATTTGTGGTGAGGGGAGAGAGATAAAAGCTCATTTAGGAACGACATGAACATGCTGCGTAGGTAGCTGTTTATCAGTAAATATCTCCACTGAGATTAAGAAAAGCAGTAGCTTAATAAATTAAGTACTTCCTGGTATGGTTCCTGTACCGGTAACTCCCCAAAAGAATCTGGATTGTGGTTGGGGAACAGAGAAAAAAGCTCATTTAGGACCAGCACTTACGAAGGGGGTAGGCAGCTGTATATCAGGGAGTAAACCTTCTGAGAATAAAAACAGCTGGAGCTTGTTAAGGTAATTACACAGGGGAAAGGATAATGTACTGGGAACTCCTCAGAAGAATCTGATTTGTGGTGAGGGGAGAGAGATAAAAGCTCATTTAGGAACGACATGAACATGCTGGGTAGGTAGCTGTTTATCAGTAAATATCTCCACTGAGATTAAGAAAAGTATTAGCTTAATAAATTAAGTACTTCCTGGTACCGTTACTGTACTGGTAACTCCCCAAAAGAATCTGGATTGTGGTGAGGGAACAGAGAAAAAAGCTCATTTAGGACCTGCACTTACGAAGGGGGTAGGCAGCTGTGTATCAGGGAGTAAACCTTCTGAGAATAAAATCACCTGGAGCTTGTTAACGTAATTACACAGGGGAAAGGATAAGGTACTGGGAACTCCTCAGAAGAATCTGATTTGTGGTGAGGGGAGAGAGATAAAAGGTCATTTAGGAATGACATGAACATGCTGCGTAGGTAGCTGTTTAT
>NW_025956510.1:0-38279 GCF_023159225.1 Perognathus longimembris pacificus
GAGGGAACAGAGAAAAAAGCTCATTTAGGACCTGCACTTACAAAGGGTTAGGCAACTGTTTATCAGGGAGTATCGCTTCTGAGAATAAAAACAGCTGGAGTATGTTAAGGTAATTACACAGTGGAAAGGATAATGTACTGGGAACTCCTCAGAAGAATCTGATTTGTGGTGAAGCGAAAGAGATAAAAGCTCATTTAGGAATGACATGAACATGCTGCATACGTAGCTGTTTATCAGTAAATATCTCCACTGAGATTAAGCAAAGCAGTAGCTTAATAAATTAAGTACTTCCTGGTATGGATACTGTACTGGTAACTCCCCAAAAGAATCTGGATTGTGGTGAGGGAACAGAGAAAAAAGCTCATTTAGGACCTGCACTTACGAAGGGGGTAGGCAGCTGTATATCAGGGAGTAAACCTTCTGAGAATAAAAACAGCTGGATCTTGTTAAGGTAATTACACAGGGGAAAGGATAATGTACTGGGAACTCCTCAGAAGAATCTGATTTGTGGTGAGGGGAGAGAGATAAAAGCTCATTTATGAAAGACCTGAACATGCTGCGTAGGTAGCTGTTTATCAGTAAATATCTCCACAGAGATTAAGAAAAGCAGTAGCTTAATAAATTAAGTACTTCCTGGTATGGTTACTTTACTGGTAACTCCCCAAGAGAATCTGGATTGTGGTGAGGGAACAGAGAAAAAAGCTCATTTAGGACCTGCACTTACGAAGGGGGTAGGCAGCTGTATATCAGGGAGTAAACCTTCTGAGAATAAAAACAACTGGAGCTTGTTAAGGTAATTACACAGGGGAAAGGATAATGTACTGGGAACTCCTCAGAAGAATCTGATTTGTGGTGAGGGGAGAGAGATAAAAGCTCATTTAGGAACGACATGAACATGCTGCGTAGGGAGCTGTTTATCGGTAAATATCTCCACTGAGATTAATAAAAGCGGTAGCTTAATAAATTAAGTACTTCCTGGTATGGTTACTGTACTGGAAACTCCCCAAAAGAATCTGGATTGTGGTGAGGGAACAGAGAAAAAAGCTTATTTAGGACATGCACTTACAAAGGGGGTAGGCAGCTGTATATCAGGGAGTAAACCTTCTGAGAATAAAAACAGCTGGAGCTTGTTAAGGTAATTACACAGGGGAAAGGATAATGTACTGGGAACTCCTCAGAAGAATCTGATTTGTGGTGAGGGGAGAGAGATAAAAGCTCATTTAGGAACGACATGAACATGCTGCGTAGGTAGCTGTTTATCAGTAAATATCTCCATTGAGATTAAGAAAAGCAGTAGCTTAATAAATTAACTACTTCCTGGTATGGTTACTGTACTGGTAACTCCCCAAAAGAATCTGGATTGTGGTGAGGGAACAGAGAAAAAAGCTCATATAGGACCTGCACTTACGAAGGGGGTAGGCAGCTGTATATCAGGGAGTATCGCTTCTGAGAATAAAAACAGCTGGAGCTTGTTAAGGTATTTACACAGGGGAAAGGATAATGTACTGGGAACTCCTCAGAAGAATCTGATTTGTGGTGAGGGGAGAGAGATAAAAGCTCATTTAGGAACGACATGAACATGCTGCATACGTAGCTGTTTATCAGTAAATATCTCCACTGAGATTAAGCAAAGCAGTAGCTTAATAAATTAAGTACTTCCTGGTAAGGATACTGTACTGGTAACTCCCCAAAAGAATCTGGATTGTGGTGAGGGAACAGAGAAAAAAGCTCATTTAGGACCTGCACTTACGAAGGTGGTAGGCAGCTGTATATCAGGGAGTAAACCTTCTGAGAATAAAAACAGCTGGAGCTTGTTAAGGTAATTACACAGGGGAAAGGATAATGTACTGGGAACTCCTCAGAAGAATCTGATTTGTGGTGAGGGGAGAGAGATAAAAGCTCATTTAGGAACGAAATGAACATGCTGCGTAGGTAGCTGTTTATCAGTAAATATCTCCACTGAGATTAAGAAAAGCAGTAGCTTAATAAATTAAGTACTTCCTGGTATGGTTACTGTACTGGTAACTCCCCAAAAGAATCTGGATTGTGGTGAGGGAACAGAGAAAAAAGCTCATTTAGGACCTGCACTTATGAAGGGTGTAGGCAGCTGTATATCAGGGAATAAACCTTCGGAGAATAAAAACAGCTGGAGCTTGTTAAGGTAATTACACAGGGGAAAGGATAATGTACTGTAAACTCCTCAGAAGAATCTGATTTGTGGTGAGGGGAGAGAGATAAAAGCTCATTTAGGAACGACATGAACATTCTGCGTAGGTAGCTGTTTATCAGTAAATATCTCCACTGAGATTAAGCAAAGCAGTAGCTTAATAAATTAAGTACTTCCTTGTATGGTTACTGTACTGGTAACTCCCCAAAAGAATCTGGATTTTGGTGACGGAACAGAGAGAAAAGCTCATTAGGACCTGCACTTACGAAGGGGGTAGTCAGCTGTATATCAGGGAGTAAACCTTCTGAGAATAAAAACAGCTGGAGCTTGTTAAGGTAATTACTCAGGGGAAAGGATAGTGTACTGGGAACTCCACAGAAGAATCTGATTTGTGGTGAGGGGAGAGAGATAAAAGCTCATTTAAGAACGACATGAACATGCTGCGTAGGTAGCTGTTGATCAGTAAATATCTCCACTGAGATTAAGAAAAGCAGTAGCTTAATAAATGAAGTACTTCCTGGTAAGGTTACTGTACTGCTAACTCCCGAAAAGAATCTGGATTGTGGTGAGGGAACAGAGAAAAAAGCTCATTTTGGACCTGTACTTACGAAGGGGGTAGGCAGCTGTATATCAGGGAGTATCGCTTCTGAGAATAAAAATAGCTGGAGCTTGTTAAGGTAATTACACAGTGGAAAGGATAATGTACTAGGAAATCCTCAGAAGAATCTGATTTGTGGTGAGGGGAGAGAGATAAAAGCTCATTTAGGAACGACAAGAACATGCTGCATACGTAGCTGTTTATCAGTAAATATCTCTACTGAGATTAAGCAAAGCAGTAACTTAATAAATTAAGTACTTCCTGGTATGGATACTGTACTGGTAACTCCCCAAAAGAATCTGGATTGTGGTGTGGGAACAGAGAAAAAAGCTCATTTAGGACCTGCACTTACGAAGGGGGTAGGCAGCTGTATATCAGAGAGTAAACCTTCTGAGAATAAAAACAGATGGATCTTGTTAAGGTAATTACACAGGGGAAAGGATAATGTACTGGGAACTCCTCAGAAGAATCTGATTTGTGGTGAGGGGATAGCGATAAAAAATCATTATGAACGACATGAACATGCTGCGTAGGTAGCTGTTTATCAGTAAATATCTCCACTGAGATTAAGAAGAGCAGTAGCTTAATAAATTAAGTACTTCCTGGTATGGTTACTCTACTGGTAACTCACCAAAAGAATCTGGATTGTGGTGAGGGAACAGAGAAAAAAGCTCATTTAGGACCTGCACTTAGGATGGGGGTAGGCAGCTGTATATCAGGGAGTAAACCTTCTGAGAATAAAAACAGCTGGAGCTTGTTAAGAAATTACACAGGGGAAAGGATAATGTACTGGGAACTCCTCAGAAGAATCTGATTTGTGGTGAGGGGAGAGAGATAAAAGCTCATTTAGGAACGACATGAACATGCTGCCTAGGTAGCTGTTTATCAGTAAATATCTCCACTGAGATTGTGAAAAGCAGTAGCTTAATAAATTAAGTACTTCCTGGTATGGTTACTGTACTGGTAACTCCCCAAAAGAATCTGGATTGTGGTGAGGGAACTGAGAAAAAAGCTCATTTAGGACCTGCACATACGAAGGGGGTAGGCAGCTGTATATCAGGGAGTAAACCTTCTGAGAATAAAAACAGCTGGAGAATGTTAAGGTAATTACTCATGGGAAAGGATAATGTACTGGGAACTCATCAGAAGAATCTAATTTGTGGTGAGGGGAGAGAGATAAAAGCTCATTTAGGAACGACATGAACATGCTGCGTAGGTAGCTGTTTATCAGTAAATATCTCCACTGAGATTAAAAAAAGCAGTAGCTTAATAAATGAAGTACTTCCTGGTATGGTTACTGTACTGGTAACTCCCCAAGAGAATCTGGATTGTGGTGAGGGAACAGAGAAAAAAGCTCATTTAGGACCTGCACTTACAAAGGGTTAGGCAACTGTATATCAGGGAGTATCGCTTCTGAGAATAAAAACAGCTGGAGTATGTTAAGGTAATTACACAGTGGAAAGGATAATGTACTGGGAACTCCTCAGAAGAATCTGATTTGTGGTGAAGCGAAAGAGATAAAAGCTCATTTAGGAATGACATGAACATGCTGCATACGTAGCTGTTTATCAGTAAATATCTCCACTGAGATTAAGCAAAGCAGTCGCTTAATAAATTAAGTACTTCCTGGTATGGATACTGTACTGGTAACTCCCCAAAAGAATCTGGATTGTGGTGAGGGAACAGAGAAAAAAGCTCATTTAGGACCTGCACTTACGAAGGGGGTAGGCAGCTGTATATCAGGGAGTAAACCTTCTGAGAATAAAAACA
Organism: Perognathus longimembris pacificus; assembly: GCF_023159225.1. NCBI lineage: Eukaryota > Metazoa > Chordata > Mammalia > Rodentia > Heteromyidae > Perognathus > Perognathus longimembris. The sequence goes on from NW_025956510.1 coordinate 4,536, forward strand.
GCTGGATCTTGTTAAGGTAATTACACAGGGGAAAGGATAATGTACTGGGAACTCCTCAGAAGAATCTGATTTGAGGTGAGGGGAGAGAGATAAAAGCTCATTTATGAAAGACCTGAACATGCTGCGTAGGTAGCTGTTTATCAGTAAATATCTCCACAGAGATTAAGAAAAGCAGTAGCTTAATAAATTAAGTACTTCCTGGTATGGTTACTTTACTGGTAACTCCCCAAGAGAATCTGGATTGTGGTGAGGGAACAGAGAAAAAAGCTCATTTAGGACCTGCACTTACGAAGGGGGTAGGCAGCTGTATATCAGGGAGTAAACCTTCTGAGAATAAAAACAGCTGGAGCTTGTTAAGGTAATTACACAGGGGACAGGATAATGTACTGGGAACTCCTCAGAAGAATCTGATTTGTGGTGAGGGGAGAGAGATAAAAGCTCATTTAGGAACGACATGAACATGCTGCATACGTAGCTGTTTATCACTAAATATCTCCACTGAGATTAAGAAAAGCAGTCGCTTAATAAATTAAGTACTTCCTGGTATGGTTACTGTACTGGTAACTCCCCAAAAGAATCTGGATTGTGGTGAGGGAACAGAGAAAAAAGCTCATTTAGGACCTGCACTTACGAAGGGGGTAGGCAACTGTATATCAGGGAGTAAACCTTCTGAGAATAAAAACAGCTGGAGCTTGATAAGGTAATTACTCAGGGGAAAGGATAATGTACTGGGAACTGCTCAGAAGAATCTGATTTGTGGTGAGTTGAGAAAGATAAAAGCTCATTTAGGAACGACATGAACATGCTGCGTAGGTAGCTGTTTATCAGTAAATATCTCCACTGAGATTAAGAAAAGCAGTAGCTTAATAAATGAAGTACTTCCTGGTATGGTTACTGTACTGGTAACTCCCCAAAAGAATCTGGATTGTGGTGAGGGAACAGAGAAATAAGCTCATTTAGGACCTGCACTTACGAAGGGGGTAGGCAGCTGTATATCAGGGAGTATCGCTTCTGAGAATAAAAACAGCTGCAGCTTGTTAAGGTAATTACACAGGGGAAAGGATAATGTACTGGGAACTCGTCAGAAGAATCTGATTTGTGGTGAGGGGAGAGAGATAAAAGCTCATTTTGGAACGACATGAACATGCTGCATACGTAGCTGTTTATCAGTAAATATCTCCACTGAGATTAAGCAAAGCTGTAGCTTAATAAATTAAGTACTTCCTGTTATGTATACTGTACTGGTAACTCCCCAAAAGAATCTGGATTGTGGTGAGGGAACAGAGAAAAAAGCACATTTAGGAAATGCACTTACGAATGGGGTAGGCAGCTGTATATCAGGGAGTAAACCTTCTGAGAATAAAAACAGCTGGAGCTTGTTAAGGTAATTACACAGGGGAAAGGATAATGTACTGGGAACTCCTCAGAAGAATCTGATTTGTTGTGAGGGGAGAGAGATAAAAGCTCATTTAGGAACGACATGAACATGCTGCGTAGGTAGCTGTTTATGTGTAAATATCTCCACTGAGATTAAGAAAACAGTAGCTTAATAAATTAAGTACTTCCTGGTATGGTTACTGTACTGGTAACTCCCCAAAAGAATCTGGATTGTGGTGAGGGAACAGAGAAAATAGCTCATTTAGGACCTGCACTTACGAAGGGGGTAGGCAGCTGTATATCAGGGAGTAAACCTTCTGAGAATAAAAACAGCTGGAGCTTGTTAAGGTAATTACACAGGGGAAAGGATAATGTACTGGGAACTCCTCAGAAGAATCTGATTTGTGGTGAGGGGAGAGAGATAAAAGCTCATTTAGGAACGACATGAACATGCTGCGTAGGTAGCTGTTTATCAGTAAATATCTCCACTGAGATTAAGAAAAGCAGTAGTTTAATAAATGAAGTACTTCCTGGTATGGTTACTGTACTGGTAACTCCCCAAAAGAATCTGGATTGTGGTGAGGGAACAGAGAGAAAAGCTCATTTAGGACCTGCACTTACGAAGGGGGTAGGCAGCTGTATATCAGGGAGTAAACCTTGTGAGAATAAAAACAGCTGGAGCTTGTTAAGGTAATTACACAGGGGAAAGGATAATGTACTGGGAACTCCTCAGAAGAGTCTGATTTGTGGTGAGGGGAGAGAGATAAAAGCTCATTTAGGAACGACATGAACATGCTGCGTACGTAGCTGTTTATCACTAAATATCTCCACTGAGATTAAGAAAAGCAGTAGCTTAATAAATTAAGTACTTCCTGGTATGGTTACTGTACTGGTAACTCCCCAAAAGAATCTGGATTGTGGTGAGGGAACAGAGAAAAAAGCTCATTTACGACCTGCACTTACGAAGGGGGTAGGCAGCTGTATATCAGGGAGTAAACCTTCTGAGAATAAAAACAGCTGGAGCTTGATAAGGTAATTACTCAGGGGAAAGGATAATGTACTGGGAACTGCTCAGAAGAATCTGATTTGTGGTGAGTGGAGAAAGATAAAAGCTCATTTAGGAACGACATGAACATGCTGCGTAGGTAGCTGTTTATTAGTAAATATCTCCACTGAGATTAAGAAAAGCAGTAGCTTAATAAATGAAGTACTTCCTGGTATGGTTACTGTACTGGTAACTCCCCAAAAGAATCTGGATTGTGGTGAGGGAACAGAGAAATAAGCTCATTTAGGACCTGCACTTACGAAGGGGGTAGGCAGCTGTATATCAGGGAGTATCGCTTCTGAGAATAAAAACGGCTGCAGCTTGTTAAGGTAATTACACAGGGGAAAGGATAATGTACTGGGAACTCCTCAGAAGAATCTGATTTGTGGTGAGGGGAGAGAGATAAAAGCTCATTTAGGAACGACATGAACATGCTGCATACGTAGCTGTTTATCAGTAAATATCTCCACTGAGATTAAGCAAAGCTGTAGCTTAATAAATTAAGTACTTCCTGTTATGGATACTGTACTGGTAACTCCCCAAAAGAATCTGGATTGTGGTGAGGGAACAGAGAAAAAAGCACATTTAGGACCTGCACTTACGAATGGGGTAGGCAGCTGTATATCAGGGAGTAAAACTTCTGAGAATAAAAACAGCTGGAGCTTGTTAAGGTAATTACACAGGGGAAAGGATAATGTACTGGGAACTCCTCAGAAGAATCTGATTTGTTGTGAGGGGAGAGAGATAAAAGCTCATTTAGGAACGACATGAACATGCTGCATAGGTAGCTGTTTATGTGTACATATCTCCACTGAGATTAAGAAAAGCAGTAGCTTAATAAATTAAGTACTTCCTGGTATGGTTACTGTACTGGTAACTCCCCAAAAGAATCTGGATTGTGGTGAGGGAACAGAGAAAAAAGCTCATTTAGGACCTGCACTTACGAAGGGGGTAGGCAGCTGTATATCAGGGAGTAAACCTTCTGAGAATAAAAACAGCTGGAGCTTGTTAAGTTAATTACACAGGGGAAAGGATAATGTACTGGGAACTCCTCAGAAGAATCTGATTTGTGGTGAGGGGAGAGAGATAAAAGCTCATTTAGGAACGACATGAACATGCTGCGTAGGTAGCTGTTTATCAGTAAATATCTCCACTGAGATTAAGAAAAGCAGTAGCTTAATAAATTAAGTACTTCCTGGTATGGTTACTGTACTGGTAACTCCCCAAAAGAATCTGGATTGTGGTGAGGGAACAGAGAAAAAAGCTCATTTAGGACCTGCACTTACGAAGGGGGTAGGCAGCTGTAAATCAGGGAGTAAACCTTCTGAGAATAAAAACATCTGGAGCTTGTTAAGGTAATTACACAGGGGAAAGGATAATGTACTGGGAACTCCTCAGAAGAATCTGATTTGTGGTGAGGGGAGAGAGATAAAAGCTCATTTAAGAACGACATGAACATGCTGCGTAGGTAGCTGTTTATCAGTAAATATCTCCACAGAGATTAAGAAAAGCAGTAGCTTAATAAATTAAGTACTTCCTGGTATGGTTACTGTACTGGTAACTCCCCAAAAGAATCTGGATTGTGGTGAGGGAACAGAGAAAAAAGCTCATTTAGGACCTGCACTTACGAAGGGGGTAGGCAGCTGTATATCAGGGTGTAAACCTTCTGAGAATAAAAACAGCTGGAACTTGCTAAGGTAATTACACATGGGAAAGGATAATGTACTGGGAACTCCTCAGAAGAATCTAATTTGTGGTGAGCGCAGAGAGATAAAAGCTCATTTAGGAACGACATGAACATGCTGCGTAGGTTGCTGTTTATCAGTAAATATCTCCACTGAGATTAAGAAAATCAGTAGGTTAATAAATGAAGTACTTCCTGGTATGGTTACTGTACTGGTAACTCCCCAAGAGAATCTGGATTGTGGTGAGGGAACAGAGAAAAAAGCTCATTTAGGACCTGCACTTACGAAGGGTTAGGCAACTGTACATCAGGGAGTATCTCTTCTGAGAATAAAAACAGCTGGAGCTTGTTAAGGTAATTACACAGTGTAAAGGATAATGTACTGGGAACTCCTCAGAAGAATCTGATTTGTGGTGAGGCTAGAGAGATAAAAGCTCATTTAGGAATGACATGAACATGCTGCATATGTAGCTGTTTATCAGTAAATATCTCCACTGAGATTAAGCAAAGCAGTAGCTTAATAAATTAAGTACTTCCTGGTATGGATACTGTACTGGTAACTCCCCAAAAGAATCTGGATTGTGGTGAGGGAACAGAGAAAAAAGCTCATTTATGACCTGCACTTACGAAGGGGGTAGGCAGCTCTATATCAGGGAGTAAACCTTCTGAGAATAAAAACAGCTGGATCTTGTTAAGGTAATTACACAGGGGAACGGATAATGTACTGGGAACTCCTCAGAAGAATCTGATTTGTGGTGAGGGGAGAGAGATAAAAGCTCATTTAGGAACGACATGAACATGCTGCGTAGGTAGCTGTTTATGTGTAAATATCTCCACTGAGATTAAGAAAAGCAGTAGCTTAATAAATTAAGTACTTCCTGGTATGGTTACTGTACTGGTAACTCCCCAAAAGAATCTGAATTGTGGTGAGGGAACAGAGAAAAAAGCTCATTTAGTACCTGCACTTACGAAGGGGGTAGGCAGCTGTATATCAGGGAGTATCGCTTCTGAGAATAAAAACAGCTGGAGCTTGTTAAGGTAATTACACAGTGGAAAGGATAATGTACTGGGAACTCCTCAGAAGAATCTGATTTGTGGTGAGGGGAGAGAGATAAAAGCTCATTTAGGAACGACATGAACATTCTGCATACGTAGCTGTTTATCAGTAAATATCTCCACTGAGATTAAGAAAAGCAGTAGCTTAATAAATTAAGTACTTCCTGGTATGGATACTCTACTGGTACCTCCCCAAAAGAATCTGGATTGTGGTGAGGGAATAGAGAAAAAAGCTCATTTAGGACCTGCACTTACGAAGGGGGTAGGCAGCTGTATATCAGGGAGTAAACCTTCTGAGAATAAAAACAGATGGATCTTGTTAAGGTAATTACACAGGGGAAAGGATAATGTACTGGGAACTCCTCAGAAGAATCTGATTTGTGGTGAGGGGATAGCGATAAAAGATCATTATGAACGACATGAACATGCTGCTTAGGTAGCTGTTTATCAGTAAATATCTCCATTGAGATTAAGAAAAGCAGTAGCTTAATAAACTAAGTACTTCCTGGTATGGTTATTGTACAGGTAACTCCCCAAAAGAATCTGGATTGTGGTGAGGGAACAGAGAAAAAAGCTCATTTAGGACCTGCACTTACGAAGGGGGTAGGCAGCTGTATATCAGGGAGTAAACCTTCTGAGAATAAAAACAGCTGGAGCTTGTTAAGTTAATTACACAGGGGAAAGGATAATGTACGGGGAACTCCTCAGAAGAATCTGATTTGTGGTGAGGGGAGAGAGAAAAAAGCTCATTTAGGAACGACATGAACATGCTGCGTAGGTAGCTGTTTATCAGTAAATATCTCCACTGAGATTAAGAAAAGCAGTAGCTTAATAAATTAAGTACTTCCTGGTATGGTTACTGTACTGGTAACTCCCCAAAAGAATCTGGATTGTGGTGAGGGAACAGAGAAAAAAGCTCATTTAGGACCTGCACTTACGAAGGGGGTAGGCAGCTGTAAATCAGGGAGTAAACCTTCTGAGAATAAAAACATCTGGAGCTTGTTAAGGTAATTACACAGGGGAAAGGATAATGTACTGGGAACTCCTCAGAAGAATCTGATTTGTGGTGAGGGGAGAGAGATAAAAGCTCATTTATGAACGACATGAACATGCTGCGTAGGTAGCTGTTTATCAGTAAATATCTCCACTGAGATTAAGAAAAGCAGTAGCTTAATAAATTAAGTACTTCCTGGTATGGTTACTGTACTGGTAACTCCCCAAAAGAATCTGGATTGTGGTGAGGGAACAGAGAAAAAAGCTCATTTAGGACCTGCACTTACGAAGGGGGTAGGCAGCTGTATATCAGGGAGTATCCCTTTTGAGAATAAAAACAGCTGGAGCTTGTTAAGGTAATTACTCATGGGAAAGGATAATGTACTGGGAACTCCTCAGAAGAATCTAATTTGTGGTGAGCGGAGAGAGATAAAAGCTCATTTAGGAACGACATGAACATGCTGCGTAGGTAGCTGTTTATCAGTAAATATCTCCACTGAGATTAAGAAAAGCAGTAGCTTAATAAATGAAGTACTTCCTGGTATGGTTACTGTACTGGTAACTCCCCAAGAGAATCTGGATTGTGGTGAGGGAACAGAGAAAAAAGCTCATTTAGGACCTGCACTTACGAAGGGTTAGGCAACTGTATATCAGGGAGTATCGCTTCTGAGAATAAAAACAGCTGGAGCTTGTTAAGGTAATTACACAGTGGAAAGGATAATGTACTGGGAACTCCTCAGAAGAATCTGATTTGTGGTGAGGCGAAAGAGATAAAAGCTCATTTAGGAATGACATGAACATGCTGCATATGTAGCTGTTTATCAGTAAATATCTCCACTGAGATTAAGCAAAGCAGTAGCTTAATAAATTAAGTACTTCCTGGTATGGATACTGTACTGGTAACTCCCCAAAAGAATCTGGATTGTGGTGAGGGAACAGAGAAAAAAGCTCATTTAGGACCTGCACTTACGAAGGGGGTAGGCAGCTCTATATCAGGGAGTAAACCTTCTGAGAATAAAAACAGCTGGAGCTTGCTCAGGTAATTACACAGGGGAAAGGATAATGTACTGGGATCTCCTCAGAAGAATCTGATTTGTGGTGAGGGGAGAGAGATAAAAGCTCATTTAGGAACGACATGAACATGCTGCGTAGGTAGCTGTTTATCAGTAAATATCTCCACTGAGATTAAGAACAGTAGCAGATTAATGAATTAAGTACTTCCTGGTATGGTTATTGTACTGGTAACTCCCCAAAAGGATCTGGATTGTGGTGAGCGAACAGAGATTAAAGCAAAATTAAGACCTGCACTTACGAAGGGGTTAGGCAGCTGTTTATCAGGGAGTAAACCTTCTGAGAATAAAAACAGCTGGATCTTGTTAAGGTAATTACACAGGGGAAACGATAATGTACTGGGAACTCCTCAGAAGAATCTGATTTGTGGTGAGGGGAGAGAGATAAAAGCTCATTTAGGAACGACATGAACATTCTGCGTAGGTAGCTGTTTATCAGTAAATATCTCCACTGAGATTAAGAAAAGCAGTAGCATAATAAATTAAGTACTTCCTGGTATGGTTACTGTACTGGTAACTCCCCAAAAGAATCTGGATTGTGGTGAGGGAACAGAGAAAAAAGCTCATTTAGGACCTGCACTTACGAAGGGGGTAGGCAGCTGTATATCAGGGAGTAAACCTTCTGAAAATAAAAACAGCTGGAGCTTGTTAAGGTAATTACACAGGGGAAAGGATAATGTACTGGGAACTCCTCAGAAGAATCTGATTTGAGGTGAGGGGAGAGAGATAAAAGCTCATTTAGGAACGACATGAACATGCTGCGTAGGTAGCTGTTTATCAGTAAATATCTCCACTGAGATTAAGAAAAGCAGTAGCTTAATAAATTAAGTACTCCCGGTATGGATACTGTACTGTTAACTCCCCAAAAGAATCTGGATTGTGCTGAGGGCACAGAGAAAAAAGCTCATTTAGGACCTGCACTTACGAAGGGGGTAGGCAGCTGTTTATCAGGGAGTAAACCTTCTGAGAATAAAAACTGCTGGAGCTTGTTAAGGTAATTACACAGGGGAAAGGATAATGTAATGGAAACTCCTCAGAAGAATCTGATTTGTGGTGAGAGGAGAGAGATAAAAGCTCATTTAGGAACGACATGAACATGCTGCGTAGGTAGCTGTTTATCAGTAAATATCTCCACTGAGATTAAGAAAAGCAGTAGCTTAATGAATTAATTACTTCCTGGTATGGTTACTGTACTGGTAACTCCCCAAAAGAATCTGGATTGTGGTGAGGGAACAGAGAAAAAAGCTCATATAGGACCTGCACATACGAAGGGGGTAGGCAGCTGTATATCAGGGAGTAAACCTTCTGAGAATAAAAACAGCTGGAGCTTGTTAAGGTATTTACACAGGGGAAAGGATAATGTACTGGGAACTCCTCAGAAGAATCTGATTTGTGGTGAGGGGAGAGAGATAAAAGCTCATTTAGGAACGACATGAACATGCTGCGTAGGTAGCTGTTTATCAGTAAATATCTCCACTGAGATTAAGAAAAGCATTATCTTAATAAATAAAGTACTTCCTGGTATGGTTACTGTACTGGTAACTCCCCAAAAGAATCTGGATTGTGGTGAGGGAACAGAGAAAAAAGCTCATTTGGGGTAGGCAGCTGTATATCAGTGAGTAAACCTTCTGAGAATAAAAACAGCTGGTGCTTGTTAAGGTAATTACACAGGGGAAAGGATAATGTACAGGGAACTCCTCAGAAGAATCTGATTTGTGGTGAGGGGAGAGAGATAAAAGCTCATTTAGGAACGACATGAACATGCTGCGTACGTAGCTGTTTATCAGTAAATATCTCCACTGAAATTAAGAAAAGCAGTAGCTTAATAAATTAAGTACTTCCTGGTATGGTTACTGTACTGGTAACTCCCTAAAAGAATCTGGATTATGGTGAGGGAACAGAGAAAAAAGCTCATTTAGGACCTGCACTTACGAAGGGGGTAATCAGCAGTATATCAGGGAGTAAACCTTCTGAGAATAAAAACAGCTGGAGCTTGCTAAGGTAATTACACAGGGGAAAGGATAATGTACTGGGATCTCCTCAGAAGAATCTGATTTGTGGTGAGGGGAGAGAGAAAAAAGCTCATTTAGGAACGACATGAACATGCTGCGTAGGTACCTGTATATCAGTAAATATCTCCACTGAGGTTAAGAAAAGTAGTAGATTAATGAATTAAGTACTTCCTGGTATGGTTATTGTACTGGTAACTCCCCAAAAGAATCTGGATTGTGGTGAGCGAACAGAGAAAAAAGCAAAATTAAGACCAGCACTTACGAAGGGGTTAGGCAGCTGTATATCAGGGAGTAAACCTTCTGAGAATAAAAACAGCTGGAGCTTGTTAAGGTAATTACACAGGGGAAAGGATAATGTACTGGGAACTCCTCAGAAGAATCTGATTTGTGGTGAGGGGAGAGAGATAAACGCTCATTTAGGAACGACATGAACATGCTGCGTAGGTAGCTGTTTATCAGTAAATATCTCCACTGAGATTAAGAAAAGCAGTAGCATAATAAATTAAGTACTTCCTGGTATGGTTACTGTACTGGTAATTCCCCAAAAGAATCTGGATTGTGGTGAGGGAACAGAGAAAAAAGCTCATTTAGGACCTGCACTTACGAAGGGGGTAGGCTGCTGTATATCAGGGAGTAAACCTTCTGAGAATAAAAACAGCTGGAGCTTGTTACGGTAATTACACAGGGGAAAGGATAATGTACTGGAAAGTCCTCAGAAGAATCTGATTTGTGGTGAGGGGAGAGAGATAAAAGCTCATTTATGAATGACATGACCATGTTGCGTAGGTAGATGTTTATCAGTATATATCTCCACTGAGATTAAGAAAAGCAGTAGCTTAATAAATTAAGTACTTCCTGGTATGGTTACTGTACTGGTAACTCCCCAAAAGAATCTGGATTGTGGTGAGGGAACAGAGAAAAAAGCTCATTTAGGACCTGCACTTACAAAGGGGGTTGGCATCAGTATATCAGGGAGTAAACTTTCTGAGAATAAAAACAGCTGGAGCTTGTTAAGGTAATTACACAGGGGAAAGGACAAAGAACTGGGAACTCCTCAGAAGAATCTGATTTGTTGTGAGGGGAGAGAGATAAAAGCTCATTTAGGAACGACATGAACATGCTGCGTAGGTAGCTCTTTATCAGTAAATATCTCCACTGAGATTAAGAAAAGCAGTAGCTTAATAAATTAAGTACTTCCTGGTATGGTTACTGTACTGGTAACTCCCCAAAAGAATCTGGATTGTGGTGAGGGAACAGAGAAAAAGCTCATTTAGGACCTGCACTTACGAAGGGGGTAGGCAGCTGTATATCAGGGAGTAAACCTTCTGAGAATAAAAACAGCTGGAGCTTGTTAAGGTAATTACACAGGGGAAAGGATAATGTACTGGGATCTCCTCAGAAGAATCTGATTTGTGGTGAGGGGAGAGAGATAAAAGCTCATTTAGGAACGACATGAACATGCTGCGTAAGTAGCTGTTTATCAGTAAATATCTCCACTGAGATTAAGAAAAGCAGTAGCTTAATAAATTACGTACTTCCTGGTATGGTTACTGTACTTGTAACTTCCCAAAAGAATCTGGATTGTGGTGAGGGAACAGAGAAAAAAGCTCATTTAGGACCTGCACTTACGAAGGGGGTAGGCAGCTGTATATCAGGGAGTAAACCTTTTGAGAATAAAAACAGCTGGAGCTTGTTAAGGTAATTACACAGGGGAAAGGATAATGTACTGGGAACTCCTCAGAAGAATCTGATTTGTGGTGAGGGGAGAGAGATAAAAGCTCATTTAGGAACGACATGAACATGCTGCGTAGGTAGCTGTTTATCAGTAAATATCTCCACTGAGATTAAGAAAAGCAGTAGCTTAATAAATTATGTACTTCCTGGTATGGGTAATGTACTGGTAACTCCCCAAAAGAATCTGGATTGTGGTGAGGGAACAGAGAAAAAAGCTCATGTAGGACCTGCACTTACGAAGGGGGTAGGCAGCTGTATATCAGGGAGTAAACCTTCTGAGAATAAAAACAGCTGGAGCTTGTTAAGGTAATTACAGAGGGGAAATGTAATGTACTGGGAACTCCTCAGAAGAATCTGATTTGTGGTGAGGGGAGAGAGATAAAAGCTCATTTAGGAACAACATGAACATGCTGCATGCGTAGCTCTTTATCAGTAAATATCTCCACTGAGATTAAGAAAAGCAGTAGCTTAATAAATTAAGTACTTCCTGGTATGGTTACTGTACTGGTAACTCCCCAAAAGAATCTGGATTATGGTGAGGGAACAGAGAAAAAAGCTCATTTAGGACCTGCACTTACGAAGGGGGTAGGCAGCAGTATATCAGGGAGTAAACCTTCTGAGAATAAAAACAGCTGGAGCTGGCTAAGGTAATTACACAGGGGAAAGGATAATGTACTGGGATCTCCTCAGAAGAATCTGATTTGTGGTGAGGGGAGAGAGATAAAAGCTCATTTAGGAACGACATGAACATGCTGCGTAGGTAGCTGTTTATCAGTAAATATCTCCACTAAGATTAAGAAAAGTAGTAGATTAATGAATTAAGTACTTCCTGGTATGGTTATTGTACTGGTAACTACCCAAAAGAATCTGGATTGTGGTGAGCGAACAGAGAAAAAAGCAAAATTAAGACCTGCACTTACGAAGGGGTTAGGCAGCTGTATATCAGGGAGTAAACCTTCTGAGAATAAAAACAGCTGGAGCTTGTTAAGGTAATTACACAGGGGAAACGATAATGCACTGGGAACTCCTCAGAAGAATCTGATTTGTGGTGAGGGGAGAGAGATAATAGCTCATTTAGGAACGACATGAACATGCTGCATAGGTAGCTGTTTATCAGTAAATATCTCCACTGAGATTAAGAAAAGCAGTAGCATAATAAATTAAGTACTACCTGGTATGGTTACTGTACTGGTAACTCCCCAAAAGAATCTGGATTGTGGTGAGGGAACAGAGAAAAAAGCTCATTTAGGACCTGCACTTACGAGGTGGTAGGCAGCTGTATATCAGGGAGTAAACCTTCTGAGAATAAAAACAGCTGGAGCTTGTTAAGGTAATTACAGTGGGGAAAGGATAATGTACTGGGAACTCCTCAGAAGAATCTGATTTGTGGTGAGGGGGGAGAGATAAAAGCTCATTTAGGAACGACATGAACATGCTGCGTAGGGAGCTGTTTATCGGTAAATATCTCCACTGAGATTAATAAAAGCGGTAGCTTAATAAATTAAGTACTTCCTGGTATGGTTACTGTACTGGTAACTCCCCAAAAGAATCTGGATTGTGGTGAGGGAACAGAGAAAAAAGCTCATTTAGGACCTGCACTTACGAAGGGGGTAGGCAGCTGTATATCAGGGAGTAAAACTTCTGAGAAAAAAAACAGATGGATCTTGTTAAGGTAATTACACAGGGGAAAGGATAATGTACGGGGAACTCCTCAGAAGAATCTGATTTGTGGTGAGGGGAGAGAGATAAAAACTCATTTAGGAACGACATGAACACGCTGCGTAGGGAGCTGTTTATCGGTAAATATCTCCACTGAGATTAATAAAAGCGGTAGCTTAATAAATTAAGTACTTCCTGGTATGGTTACTGTACTGGTAACTACCCAAAAGATTCTGGATTGTGGTGAGGGAACAGAGAAAAAAGCTTATTTAGGACCTGCACTTACGAAGGGGGTAGGCAGCTGTATATCAGGGAGTAAACCTTCTGAGAATAAAAACAGCTGGAGCTTGTTAAGGTAATTACACAGGGGAAAGGATAATGTACTGGGAACTCCTCAGAAGAATCTGATTTGTGGTGAGGGGAGAGAGATAAAAGCTCATTTAGGAACGACATGAACATGCTGCGTAGGTAGCTGTTTATTAGTAAATATCTCCACTGAGATTAAGAAAAGCAGTAGCTTAATAAATTAAGTACTTCCTGGTATGGTTACTGTACTGGTAACTCCCCAAGAGAATCTGGATTGTGGTGAGGGAACAGAGAAAAAAGCTCATTTAAGACCTGCACTTACGAAGGGGGTAGGCAGCTGTATATCAGGGAGTAAACCTTCTGAGAATAAAAACAGCTGGAGCTTGTTAAGGTAATTACACAGGGGAAAGGATAATGTACTGGGAACTCCTCAGAAGAATCTGATTTGTGGTGAGGGGATAGAGATAAAAGCTCATTTAGGAACGAAATGAACTTGCTGCGTAGGTAGCTGTTTATCTGTAAATTTCTCCACTGAGATTAAGAAAAGCAGTAGCTTAATAAATTAAGTACTTCCTGGTATGGTTACTGTACTGGTAACTCCCCAAAAGAATCTGGATTGTGGTGAGGGAACAGAGAAAAAAGCTGATTTAGGACCTGCACTTATGAAGGGGGTAGGTAGGTGTATATCAGGGAGTAAACCTTCTTAGAATAAAAACAGCTGGAGCTTGTTAAGGTAATTACACAGGGGAAAGGATAATGTACTGGGAACTCCTCAGAAGAATCTGATTTGTGGTGAGGGGAGAGAGATAAAAGCTCATTTAGGAACGAAATGTACATGCTGCGTAGGGAGCTGTTTATCGGTAAATATCTCCACTGAGATTAATAAAAGCGGTAGCTGAATAAATTAAGTACTTCCTGGTATGGTTACTGTACTGGTAACTCCCCAAAAGAATCTGGATTGTGGTGAGGGAACAGAGAAAAAAGCTTATTTAGGACCTGCACTTACGAAGGGGGTAGGCAGCTGTATATCAGGGAGTAAACCTTCTGAGAATAAAAACAGCTGGAGCTTGTTAAGGTAATTACACAGGGGAAAGGATAATGTACTGGGAACTCCTCAGAATAATCTGATTTGTGGTGAGGGGAGAGAGATAAAAGCTCATTTAGGAACGACATGAACATGCTGCGTAGGTAGCTGTTTATCAGTAAATATCTCCACTGAGATTAAGAAAAGCAGTAGCTTAATAAATTAAGTACTTCCTGGTATGGTTACTGTACTGGTAACTCCCCAAAAGAATCTGGATTGTGGTGAGGGAACAGAGAAAAAAGCTCATATAGGACCTGCACTTACGAAGGGGGTAGGCAGCTGTATATCAGGGAGTATCGTTTCTGAGAATAAAAACAGCTGGAGCTTGTTATGGTAATTACACAGGGGAAAGGATAATGTACTGGGAACTCCTCAGAAGAATCTGATTTGTGGTGAGGGGAGAGAGATCAAAGCTCATTTAGGAACGACATGAACATGCTGCGTAGGGAGCTGTTTATCGGTAAATATCTCCACTGAGATTAATAAAAGCGGTAGCTTAATAAATTAAGTACTTCCTGGTATGGTTACGGTACTGGTAACTCCCCAAAAGAATCTGGATTGTGGTGAGGGAACAGAGAAAAAAGCTCATTTAGGACCTGCACTTACGAAGGGGGTAGGCAGCTGTATATCAGGGAGTAAACCTTCTGAGAATAAAAACAGATGGATCTTGTTAAGGTAATTACACAGGGGAAAGGATAATGTACTGGGAACTCCTCAGAAGAATCTGATTTGTGGTGAGGGGATAGCGATAAAAAATCATTATGAACGACATGAACATGCTGCGTAGGTAGCTGTTTATCAGTAAATATCTCCACTGAGATTAAGAAGAGCAGTAGCTTAGTAAATTAAGTACTTCCTGGTATGGTTACTCTACTGGTAACTCACCAAAAGAATCTGGATTGTGGTGAGGGAACAGAGAAAAAAGCTAATTTAGGACCTGCACTTACAAAGGGGGTAGGCAGTTGTATATCAGGGAGTATACCATCTGAGAATAAAAACAGCTGGAGCTTATAAATGTAATTACACAGGAGAAAGAATAATGAACTGGGAACTCCTCAGAAGAATCTGATTTGTGGTGAGGGGAGAGAGATAAAAGCTCATTTAGGAACGACATGAACATGCTGCGTAGGTAGCTGTTTATCAGTAAATATCTCCACTGAGATTAAGAAAAGCAGTAGCTTAATAAATTAAGTACTTCCTGGTATGGTTACTGTACTGGTAACTCCCCAAAAGAATCTGGATTGTGGTGAGGGAACAGAGAAAAAAGCTCATTTAGGACCTGCACTTACGAAGGGGGTAGGCAGCTGTATATCAGGGAGTAAACCTTCTGAGAATAAAAACAGCTGGATCTTGTTAAGATAATTACACAGGGGAAAGGATAATGTACTGGGAACTCCTCAGAAGAATCTGATTTGTGTTGAGGGGAGAGAGATAAAAGCTCATTTAGGAACGACATGAACATGCTGCGTAGGTAGCTGTTTATCAGTAAATATCTCCACTGAGATTAAGAAAAGCAGTAGCTTAATAAATTAAGTACTTCCTGGTATGGTTACTGTACTGGTAACTCCCCAAGAGAATCTGGATTGTGGTGAGGGAACAGAGAAAAAAGCTCATTTAGGACCTGCACTTACGAAGGGGGTAGGCAGCTGTATATCAGGGAGTAAACCTTCTGAGAATAAAAACAGCTGGAGCTTGTTAAGGTAATTACACAGGGGAAAGGATAATGTACTGGGAACTCCTCAGAAGAATCTGATTTGTGGTGAGGGGAGAGAGATAAAAGCTCATTTAGGAACGACATGAACATGCTGCGTAGGCAGCTGTTTATCGGTAAATATCTCCACTGAGATTAATAAAAGCGGTAGCTTAATAAATTAAGTACTTCCTGGTATGGTTACTGTACTGGTAACTCCCCAAAAGAATCTGGATTGTGGTGAGGGAACAGAGAAAAAAGCTTATTTAGGACCTGCACTTACGAAGGGGGTAGGCAGCTGTATATCAGGGAGTAAACCTTCTGAGAATAAAAACTGCTGGAGCTTGTTAAGGTAATTACACAGGGGAAAGGATAATGTACTGGGAACTCCTCAGAAGAATCTGATTTGTGGTGAGGGGAGCGAGATAAAAGCTCATTTAGGAACGACATGAACATGCTGCGTAGGTAGCTGTTTATCAGTAAATATATCCACTGAGATTAAGAAAAGCAGTAGCTTAATAAATTAAGTACTTCCTGGTATGGTTACTGTACTGGTAACTCCCCAAAAGAATCTGGATTGTGGTGAGGGAACAGAGAAAAAAGCTCATATAGGACCTGCACTTACGAAGGGGGTAGGCAGCTGTATATCAGGGAGTATCGCTTCTGAGAATAAAAACAGCTGGAGCTTGTTAAGGTAATTACACAGGGGAAAGGATAATGTACTGGGAACTCCTCAGAAGAATCTGATTTGTGGTGAGGGGAGAGAGATAAAAGCTCATTTAGGAACGACATGAACATGCTGCATACGTAGCTGTTTATCAGTAAATATCTCCACTGAGATTAAGCAAAGCAGTAGCTTAATAAATTAAGTACTTCCTGGTAAGGATACTGTACTGGTAACTCCCCAAAAGAATCTGGATTGTGGTGAGGGAACAGAGAAAAAAGCTCATTTAGGACCTGCACTTACGAAGGTGGTAGGCAGCTGTATATCAGGGAGTAAACCTTCTGAGAATAAAAACAGCTGGAGCTTGTTAAGGTAATTACACAGGGGAAAGGATAATGTACTGGGAACTCCTCAGAAGAATCTGATTTGTGGTGAGGGGAGAGAGATAAAAGCTCATTTAGGAACGAAATGGACATGCTGCGTAGGTAGCTGTTTATCAGTAAATATCACCACTGAGATTAAGAAAAGCAGTAGCTTAATAAATTACGTACTTCCTGGTATGGTTACTGTACTGGTAACTCCCCAAAAGAATCTGGATTGTGGTGAGGGAACAGAGAAAAAAGCTCATTTAGGACCTGCACTTACGAAGGTGTTAGGCAGCTGTATATCAGGGAGTAAACCTTCTGAGAATAAAAACAGCTGGAGCTTGTTAAGGTAATTACTCAGGGGAAAGGATAATGTACTGGGAACTCCTCAGAAGAATCTGATTTGTGGTGAGGGGAGAGAGATAAAACTCATTTAGGAACGACATGAACATGCTGCGTAGGTAGCTGTTTATCAGTAAATATCTCCACTGAGAATAAGAAAAGCAGTAGCTTAATAAATTAAGTACTTCCTGGTATGGTTACTGTACTGGTAACTCCCCAAAAGAATCTGGATTGTGGTGAGGGAACAGAGAAAAAAGCTCATTTAGGACCTGCACTTACGAAGGGGGTAGGCAGCTGTATATCAGGGAGTAAACCTTCTGAGAATAAAAACAGCTGGAGCTTGGTAAGGTAATTACTCAGGGGAAAGGATAATGTACTGGGAACTCCTCAGAAGAATCTAATTTGTGGTGAGGGGAGAGAGATAAAAGCTCATTTAGGAACGACATGAACATGCTGCGTAGGGAGCTGTTTTTCGGTAATTATCTCCACTGAGATTAATAAAAGCGGTAGCTTAATAAATTAAGTACTTCCTGGTATGGTTACTGTACTGGTAACTCCCCAAAAGAATCTGGATTGTGGTGAGGGAACAGAGAAAAAAGCTCATTTAGGACCTGCACTTACGAAGGGGGTAGGCAGCTGTATATCAGGGAGTAAACCTTCTGAGAATAAAAACAGATGGATCTTGTTAAGGCAATTACACAGGGGAAAGGATAATGTACTGGGAACTCCTCAGAAGAATCTGATTTGTGGTGAGTGGATAGCGATAAAAAATCATTATGAACGACATGAACATGCTGCGTAGGTAGCTGTTTATCAGTAAATATCTCCACTGAGATTAAGAAGAGTAGTAGGTTAGTAAATTAAGTACTTCCTGGTATGGTTACTCTACTGGTAACTCACCAAAAGAATCTGGATTGTGGTGAGGGAACAGAGAAAAAAGCTAATTTAGGACCTGCACTTACAAAGGGGGTAGGTAGTTGTATATCAGGGAGTATACCATCTGAGAATAAAAACAGCTGGAGCTTATAAATGTAATTACACAGGGGAAAGAATAATGTACTGGGAACTCCTCAGAAGAATCTGATTTGTGGTGAGGGGAGAGAGATAAAAGCTCATTTAGGAACGACATGAACATGCTGCGTAGGTAGCTGTTTATCAGTAAATATCTCCACTGAGATTAAGAAAAGCAGTAGCTTAATAAATTAAGTACTTCCTGGTATGGTTACTGTACTGGTAACTCCCCAAAAGAATCTGGATTGTGGTGAGGGAACAGAGAAAAAAGCTCATTTAGGACCTGCACTTACGAAGGGGGTAGGCAGCTGTATATCAGGGAGTAAACCTTCTGAGAATAAAAACAGCTGGATCTTGTTAAGATAATTACACAGGGGAAAGGATAATGTACTGGGAACTCCTCGGAAGAATCTGATTTGTGGTGAGGGGAGAGAGATAAAAGCTCATTTAGGAACGACATGAACATGCTGCGTAGTTAGCTGTTTATCAGTAAATATCTCCACTGAGATTAAGAAAAGCAGTAGCTTAATAAATTAAGTACTTCCCGGTATGGATACTGTACTGGTAACTCCCCAAAAGAATCTGGATTGTGGTGAGGGAACAGAGAAAAAAGCTCATTTAGGACCTGCACTTACGAAGGTGTTAGGCAGCTGTATATCAGGGAGTAAACCTTCTGAGAATAAAAACAGATGGATCTTTTTAAGGTAATTACACAGGGGAAAGGATAATGTACTGGGAACTCCTCAGAAGAATCTGATTTGTGGTGAGGGGATTGCGATAAAAAATCATTATGAACGATATGAACATGCTGCGTAGGTAGCTGTTTATCAGTAAATATCTCCACTGAGATTAAGAAGAGCAGTAGCTTAATAAATTAAGTACTTCCTGGTATGGTTACTCTACTGGTAACTCACCAAAAGAATCTGGATTGTGGTGAGGGAACAGAGAAAAAGCTCATTTAGGACCTGCATTTACAAAGGGGGTAGGCAGTTGTATATCCGGGAGTATACCATCTGAGAATAAAAACAGCTGGAGCTTATCAATGTAATTACACAGGGGAAAGAATAATGTACTGGCAACTCCTCAGAAGAATCTGATTTGTGGTGAGGGGAGAGAGATAAAAGCTCATTTAGGAACGACATGAACATGCTGCGTAGGTAGCTGTTTATCAGTAAATATCTCCACTGAGATTAAGAAAAGCAGTAGCTTAATAAATTAAGTACTTCCTTGTATGGTTACTGTACTGGTAACTCCCCAAAAGAATCTGTATTGTGGTGAGGGAACAGAGAAAAAAGCTCATTTAGGACCTGCACTTACGAAGGGGGTAGGCAGCTGTATATCAGGGAGTAAACCTTCTGAGAATAAAAACAGCTGGATCTTGTTAAGATAATTACACAGGGGAAAGGATAATATACTGGGAACTCCTCAGAAGAATCTGATTTGTGGTGAGGGGAGAGAGATAAAAGCTCATTTAGGAACGACATGAACATGCTGCGTAGGTAGCTGTTTATCAGTAAATATCTCCCTGAGATTAAGAAAAGCAGTAGCTTAATAAATTAAGTACTTCCTGGTATGGTTACTGTACTGGTACCTCCCCAAGAGAATCTGGATTGTGGTGAGGGAACAGAGAAAAAAGCTCATTTAGGACCTGCACTTACGAAGGGGGTAGGCAGCTGTATACCAGGGAGTAAACCTTCTGAGAATAAAAACAGCTGGAGCTTGTTAAGGTAATTACACAGGGGATAGGATAATGTACTGGGAACTCCTCAGAAGAATCTGATTTGTGGTGAGGGGATAGAGATAAAAGCTCATTTAGGAACGAAATGAACTTGCTGCGTAGGTAGCTGTTTATCTGTAAATATCTCCACTGAGATTAAGAAAAGCAGTAGCTTAATAAATTAAGTACTTCCTGGTATTGTTACTGTACTGGTAACTCCCCAAAAGAATCTGGATTGTGGTGAGGGAACAGAGAAAAAAGCTCATTTAGGACCTGCACTTATGAAGGGGGTAGGTAGGTGTATATCAGGGAGTAAACCTTCTGAGAATAAAAACAGGTGGAGCTTTTTAAGGTAATTACACAGGGGAAAGGAAAATGTACTGGGAACTCCTCAGAAGAATCTGATTTGTGGTGAGGGGAGAGAGATAAAAGCTCATTTAGGAACGACATGAACATGCTGCGTAGGGAGCTGTTTATCGGTAAATATCTCCACTGAGATTAATAAAAGCGGTAGCTTAATAAATTAAGTACTTCCTGGTATGGTTACTGTACTGGTAACTCCCCAAAAGAATATGGATTGTGGTGAGGGAACAGAGAAAAAAGCTCATTTAGGACCTGCACTTACGAAGGGGGTAGGCAGCTGTATATCAGGGAGTAAACCTTCTGAGAATAAAAACAGATGGATCTTGTAAAGGTAATTACACAGGGGAAAGGATCATGTACTGGGAACTCCTCAGAAGAATCTGATTTGTGGTGAGGGGAGAGAGATAAAAAATCATTATGAACGACATGAACATGCTGCGTAGGTAGCTGTTTATCAGTAAATATCTCCACTGAGATTAAGAAAAGCAGTAGCTTAATAAATTAAGTACTTCCTGGTATTTATAGTGTACTGGTAACTCCCCCAAAGAATCTGGATTGTGGTGAGGGAACAGAGAAAAAAGCTCATTTAGGACCTGCACTTACGAAGGTGGTAGGCAGCTGTATATCAGGGAGTAAACCTTCTGAGAATAAAAACAGCTGGAGCTTGTTAAGGTAATTACACAGGGGAAAGGATAATGTACTGGGAATTCCTCAGAAGAATCTGATTTGTGGTGAGGGGAGAGATATAAAAGCTCATTTAGGAACGACATGAACATGCTGCGTATGTAGCTGTTTATCAGTAAATATCTCCACTGAGATTAAGAAAAGCAGTAGCTTAATAAATTAAGTACTTCCTGGTATGGTTACTGTACTGGTAACTCCCCAAAAGAATCTGGATTGTGGTGAGGGAACAGAGAAAAGAGCTCATTTAGGACCTGCACTTACGAAGGGGGTAGGCAGCTGTATATCAGGGAGTAAACCTTCTGAGAATAAAAACAGCTGGAGCTTGTTAAGGTAATTACACAGGGGAAAGGATAATGTACTGGGAACTCCTCAGAAGAATCTGGTTTGTGGTGAGGGGAGAGAGATAAAAGCTCATTTAGGAACGACATGAACATACTGCGTAGGTAGCTGTTTATTAGTAAATATCTCCACTGAGATTAAGAAAAGCAGTAGCTTAATAAATTAAGTACTTCCTGGTATGGTTACTGTACTGGTAACTCCCCAAAAGAATCTGGATTGTGGTGAGGGAACAGAGAAAAAAGCTCATTTATGACCTGCACTTACGAAGGGGGTAGGCAGCTGTATATCAGGGAGTAAACCTTCTGAGAATAAAAACAGCTGGAGCTTGTTAAGGTAATTACACAGGGGAAAGGATAATGTACTGGGAACTCCTCAGAAGAATCTGATTTGTGGTGAGGGGAGAGAGATAAAAGCTCATTTAGGAACGACATGAACATGCTGCGTAGGTAGCTGTTTATCAGTAAATATCTCCACTGAGATTAAGAAAAGCAGTAGCTTAATAAATTAATTACTTCCTGGTATGGTTACTGTACTGGTAACTCCCCAAAAGAATCTGGATTGTGGTGAGGGAACAGAGAAAAAAGCTCATTTAGGACCTGCACTTACGAAGGGGGTAGGCAGCTGTATATCAGGGACTAAACCTTGTGAGAATAAAAACAGATGGAGCTTGTTAAGGTAATTACACAGGGGAAAGGATAATGTACTGGGAACTCCTCAGAAGAATCTGATTTGTGGTGAGGGGAGAGAGATAAAAGCTCATTTAGGAACGACATGAACATGCTGCGTACGTAGTTGTTTATCAGTAAATATCTCCACTGAGATTAAGAAAAGCAGTAGCTTAATAAATTAAGTACTTCCTGGTATGGTTACTGTACTGGTAACTCCCCAAAAGAATCTGGATTGTGGGGAGGGAACAGAGAAAAAAGCTCATTTAGGAACTGCACTTACGAAGGGGGTAGCCAGCTGTATATCAGGGAGTAAAACTTCTGAGAATAAAAACAGCTGGAGCTTGTTAAGGTAATTACACAGGGAATAGGATAATGTACTGGGAACTGCTCAGAAGAATCTGATTTGTGGTGAGGGGAGAGAGATA
This sequence comes from Perognathus longimembris pacificus, assembly GCF_023159225.1. NCBI lineage: Eukaryota > Metazoa > Chordata > Mammalia > Rodentia > Heteromyidae > Perognathus > Perognathus longimembris. The sequence continues at coordinate 26,824 of NW_025956510.1, forward strand.
AAAGCTCATTTAGGAACGACATGAACATGCTGCGTAGGTAGCTGTTTATCAGTAAATATCTCCACTGAGATTAAGAAAAGCAGTAGCTTAATAAATTAAATACTTCCTCGTATGGTTACTGTACTGGTAACTCCCCAAAAGAATCTGGATTGTGGTGAGGGAACAGAGAAAAAAGCTCATTTAGGACCTGCACTTACGAAGGGTGTAGGCAGCTGTATATCAGGGAGTAAACCTTCTGAGAATAAAAACAGCTGGAGCTTGTTAAGGTAATTACACAGCGGAAAGGATAATGTACTGTGAACTCCTCAGAAGAATCTGAATGTGGTGAGGGGAGAGAGATAAAAGCTCATTTAGGAACGACATGAACATGCTGCGTACGTAGCCATTTATCAGTAAATATCTCCACTGAGATTAAGAAAAGCAGTAGCTTAATAAATTAAATATTTCCTGGTATGGTTACTGTACTGGTAACTCCTCATAAGAATCTGGATTGTGGTGAGGGAACAGAGAAAAAATCTCATTAATGACCTTCACTTTCGAAGGGGGTAGGCAGCTGTATATCAGGGAGTAAACGTTCTGAGAATAAAAACAGCTGGAGCTTGTTAAGGTAATTACACAGGGGAAAGGACAATGTACTGGGAATTCCTCAGAAGAATCTGATTTGTGGTGAGGGGGGAGAGGTAAAAGCTCATTTAGGAACGACATGAACATGCTGCGTAGTTAGCTGTTTATCAGTAAATATCTCCACTGAGATTAAGAAAAGCAGTAGCTTAATAAATGAAGTACTTCCTGGTATGGTTACTGTACTGGTAACTCCCCAAAAGAATCTGGATTGTGATGAGGATACAGAGAAAAAAACTCATTTAGGACCTGGAGTTACGAAGGGTGTAGGCAGCTGTATATCAGGGAGTAAACCTTCTGAGAATAAAAACAGCTGGAGCTCGTTTAGGTAATTACACAGGGGAAAGGATAATGTACTGGGAACTCCTCAAAAGAATCTGATTTGTGGTGAGGGGAGAGAGATGAAAGCTCATTTAGGAACGACATGAACATGCTGCGTAGGTAGCTGTTTATCAGTAAATATCTCCACTGAGATTAAGAAAAGCAGTAGCTTAATAAATTAAGTACTTCCTGGTATGGTTACTGTACTGGTAACTCCCCAAAAGAATCTGGATTGTGGTGAGGGAACAGAGAAAAAAGCTCATTTAGGACCTGCACTTACGAAGGGGGTAGGCAGCTGTATATCAGGGAGTAAACCTACTGAGAATAAAAAGAGCTGGAGCTTGTTATGTTAATTACACAGGGGAAAGGATAATGTACTGGGAACTCCTCAGAAGAATCTGATTTGTGGTGAGGGGTGCGAGATAAAAGCTCATTTAGGAACGACATGAACATGCTGCGTAGGTAGCTGTTTATCAGTAAATATCTCCACTGAGATTAAGAAAAGCAGTAGCTTAATAAATTAAGTACATCCTGGTATGGTTACTGTACTGGTAACTCCCCAAAAGAATCTGGATTGTGGTGAGGGAACAGAGAAAAAAGCTCATTTAGGACCTGCACTTACGAAGGGGGTAGGCAGCTGTATATCAGGGACTAAACCTTGTGAAAATAAAAACAGATGGAGCTTGTTAAGGTAATTACACAGGGGAAAGGATAATGTACTGGGAACTCCTCAGAAGAATCTGATTTGTGGTGAGGGGAGAGAGATAAAAGCTCATTTAGGAACGACATGAACATGCTGCGTACGTAGTTGTTTATCAGTAAATATCTCCACTGAGTTTAAGAAAAGCAGTAGCTTAATAAATTAAGTACTTCCTGGTATTGTTACTGTACTGGTAACTCCCCAAAAGAATCTGGATTGTGGGGAGGGAACAGAGAAAAAAGCTCATTTAGGAACTGCACTTACGAAGGGGGTAGGCCGCAGTATATCAGGGAGTAAACCTTCTGAGAATAAAAACAGCTGGAGCTTGTTAAGGTAATTACACAGGGGAAAGGATAATGTACTGGGAACTCCTCAGAAGAATCTGATTTGTGGTGAGGGGAGAGAGATGAAAGCTCATTTAGGAACGACATGAACATGCTGCGTAGGTAGCTGTTTATCAGTAAATATCTCCACTGAGATTAAGAAAAGCAGTAGCTTAATAAATTAAGTACTTCCTGGTATGGTTACTGTACTGGTAACTCCCTAAAAGAATCTGGATTGTGGTGAGGGAACAGAGAAAAAAGCTCATTTAGGACCTGCACTTACGAAGGGGGTAGGCAGCTGTATATCAGGGAGTAAACCTACTGAGAAAAAAAACAGCTGGAGCCTGTTATGGTAATTACACAGGGGAAAGGATAATGTACTGGGAACTCCTCAGAAGAATCTGATTTGTGGTGAGGGGTGCGAGATAAAAGCTCATTTAGGAACGACATGAACATGCTGCGTAGGTAGCTGTTTATCAGTAAATATCTCCACTGAGATTAAGAAAAGCAGTAGCTTAATAAATTAAGTACTTCCTGGTATGGTTACTGTACTGGTAACTCCCCAAAAGAATCTGGATTGTGGTGAGGGAACAGAGAAAAAAGCTCATTTAGGACCTGCACTTACGAAGGGGGTAGGCAGCTGTATATCAGGGAGTAAACCTTCTGAGAATAAAAACAGCTGGAGCTTGTTAAGGTAATTACACAGGGGAAAGGATAATGTACTGGGAACTCCTCAGAAGAATCTGATTTGTGGTGAGGGCAGAGAGATAAAAGCTCATTTAGGAACGACATGAACATGCTGCGTACGTAGATGTTTATCAGTAAATATCTCCACTGAGATTAAAAAAAACAGTAGCTTAATAAATTAAGTACTTCCTGTAGGGTTACTGTACAGGTAACTCCCCAAAAGAATCTGGATTGTTTTGAGGCAACAGAGAAAAAAGCTCATTTATGACCTGCACTTACGAAGGGGGTAGGCAGCTGTATATCAGGGAGTAAACCTTCTGAGAATAAAAACAGCTGGAGCTTGTTAAGGTAATTACACAGGAGAAAGGATAAGGTACTGGGAACTCCTCAGAAGAATCTGATTTGTGGTGAGGGGAGAGAGATAAAAGTTCATTTATGAACGACATGAACATGCTGCGTACGTAGATGTTTATCAGTAAATAACTCCACTGAGATTAAGAAAAGCAGTAGCTTAATAAATAAAGTACTTCCTGGTATGGTTACTGTACTGGTAACTCCCCAAAAGATTCTGGATTGTTGTGAGGAAACAGAGAAAAAAGCTCATTTAGGACCTGCACTTACGAAGGGGGTAGGCAGCAGTATATCAGGGAGTAAACATTCTGAGAATAAAAACAGCTGGATCTTGTTAAGGTAATTACACAGGGGAAAGGATAATGTACTGGGAACTCCTCAGAAGAATCTGATTTGTGGTGAGGGGAGAGAGATAAAAGCTCATTTAGGAACGACATGAAAATGCTGCGTAGGTAGCTGTTTATCAGTAAATATCTCCACTGAGATTAAGAAAAGCAGTAGCTTAATAAATTAAGTAATTCCTGGTATGGTTACTGTACTGGTAACTCCCCAAAAGAATCTGGATTGTGGTGAGGGAACAGAGAAAAAAGCTGATTTAGGACCTGCACTTACGAAGGGGGTAGGCAGCTGTATATCAGGGAGTAAACCTTCTGAGAATAAAAACAGCTGGAGCTTGTTAAGGTAATTACACAGGGGAAAGGATAATGTACTGGGAAGTCCTCAGAAGAATCTGATTTGTGGTGAGGGGAGAGAGATAAAAGCTCATTTAGGAACGACATGAACATGCTGCGTAGGTAACAGTTTATCAGTAAATATCTCCACTGAGATTAAGAAAAGCAGTAACTTAATAAATTATGTACTTCCTGGTATGGTTACTGTACTGGTAACTCCCCAAAAGAATCTGGATTGTGGTGAGGGAACAGAGAAAAAAGCTCATTTAGGACCTGCACATTCGAAGGGGTTAGGCAGCTGTGTATCAGGGAGTAAACCTTCTGAGAATAAAAACAGCTGGAGCTTGTTAAGGTAATTACACAGGGGTAAGGATAATGTACTGGGAACTCCTCAGAAGAATCTGGTTTGTGGTGAGGGGAGAGTGATAAAAGCTCATTTAGGAACGACATGAACATGCTGCGTAGGTCGCTGTTTATCAGTAAATATCTCCACTGAGATTAAGAAAATCAGTAGCTTAATAAATTATGTACTTCCTGGTATGGTTACTGTACTGGTAACTCCCCAATGAATCTGGATTGTGGTGAGGGAACAGAGAAAAAAGCTCATTTAGGACCTGCACTTACGAAGGGGGTAGGCAGCTGTACATCAGGGAGTAAACCTTCTGAGAATAAAAACAGCTGGAGCTTGTTAAGGTAATTACACAGGGGAAAGGATAATGTACTGGGAACTCCTCAGAAGAATCTGATTTGTGGTGAGGGGAGAGAGATAAAAGCTCATTTAGGAACGACATGAACATACTGCGTATGTAGCTGTTTATCAGTAAATATCTCCACTGGGTTTAAGAAAAGCAGTAGCTTAATAAATTAAATACTTCCTGGTATGGTTACTGTACTGGTAACTCCCCAAAAGAATCTGGATTGTGGTGAAGGAACAGAGAAAAAAGCTCATTTAGGACCTGCACTTACGAAGGGGGTAGGCAGCAGTATATGAGGGAGTAAACCTTCTGAGAATAAAAACAGCTGGAGCTTGTTAAGGTAATTACACAGGGGAAAGGATAATGTACTGGGAACTCCTCAGAAGAATCTGATTTGTGGTGAGGGGAGAGAGATAAAAGCTCACTTAAGAACGACATGAACATGCTGCGTAGGTAGCTGTTTATCAGTAAATATCTCCACTGAGATTAAGAAAAGCAGTAGCTTAATAAATTCAGTACTTCCTGGTATGGTTACTGTACTGGTAACTCCCTAAAAGAATCTGGATTGTGGTGAGGGAACAGAGAAAAAAGCTCATTTAGGACCTGCAGTTAAGAAGGGGGTAGGCAGCTGTATATCAGGGAGTATACCTACTGAGAATAAAAAGAGCTGGAGCTTGTTATGGTAATTACACAGGGGAAAGGATAATGTACTGGGAACTCCTCAGAAGAATCTGATTTGTGGTGAGGGGTGCGAGATAAAAGCTCATTAGAACGACATGAACATGCTGCGTAGGTAGCTGTTTATCAGTAAATATCTCCACTGAGATTAAGAAAAGCAGTAGCTTAATAAATTAAGTACTTCTTGGTATGGTTACTGTACTGGTAACTCCCCAAAAGAATCTGGATTGTGGTGAGGGAACAGAGAAAAAAGCTCATTTAGGACCTGCACATACGAAGGGGTTTGGCAGCTGTGTATCAGGGAGTAAACCTTCTGAGAATAAAAACAGCTGGAGCTTGTTAAGGTAATTACACAGGGGTAAGGATAATGTACTGGGAACTCCTCAGAAGAATCTGGTTTGTGGTGAGGGGAGAGATAAAAGCTCATTTAGGAACGACATGAACATGCTGCGTAGGTCGCTGTTTATCAGTAAATATCTGCACTGAGATTAAGAAAATCAGTAGCTTAATAAATTATGTACTTCCTGGTATGGTTACTGTACTGGTAACTCCCCAATGAATCTGGATTGTGGTGAGGGAACAGAGAAAAAAGCTCATTTAGGACCTGCACTTACGAAGGGGGTAGGCAGCTGTATATCAGGGAGTAAACCTTCTGAGAATAAAAACAGCTCGAGCTTGTTAAGGTAATTACACAGGGGAAAGGATAATGTACTGGGAACGCCTCAGAAGAATCTGATTTGTGGTGAGGGGAGAGAGATAAAAGCTCATTTAGGAACGACATTAACATGCTGCGTATGTAGCTGTTTATCAGTAAATATCTCCACTGGGTTTAAGAAAAGCAGTAGCTTAATAAATTAAATACTTCCTGGTATGGTTACTGTACTGGTAACTCCCCAAAAGAATCTGGATTGCGGTGAGGGAACAGAGAAAAAAGCTCATTTAGGACCTGAACTTACGAAGGGGGTAGGCAGCTGTATATGAGGGAGTAAACCTTGTGAGAATAAAAACAGCTGGAGCTTGTTATGGTAATTACACAGGGGAAAGGATAATGTACTGGGAACTCCTCAGAAGAATCTGATTTGTGGTGAGGGGAGAGAGATAAAAGCTCACTTAAGAACGACATGAACATGCTGCGTAGGTAGCTGTTTATCAGTAAATATCTCCAATGAGATTAAGAAAAGCAGTAGCTTAATAAATTAGTACTTCCTGGTATGGTTACTGTACTGGTAACTCCCCAAAAGAATCTGGATTGTGGTGAGGGAACACAGAAAAAAGCTCATTTAGGACCTGCACTTACGAAGGGGGTAGGCAGCTGTATATCAGGGAGTAAACCTTCTGAGAATAAAAACAGCTAGAGCTCGTTAAGGTAATTAATTACACAGGGGAAAGGATAATGCACTGGGAACTCCTCAGAAGAATCTGATTTGTGGTGAGGGGAGAGAGATAAAAGCTCATTTAGGAACGACATGAACATGCTGCGTAGGTAGCTGTTTATCAGTAAATATCTCCACTGGGTTTAAGAAAAGCAGTTGCTTAATAAATTAAGTACTTCCTGGTATGGTTACTGTACTGGTAACTCCCCAAAAGAATCTGGATTGTGGTGAGGGAACAGAGAAAAAAGCTCATTTAGGACCTGCACTTACGAAGGGGTTAGGCAGCTGTATATCGGGGAGTAAACCTTCTGAGAATAAAAACAGCTAGATTGTTAAGGTAATTACACAGGGGAAAGGATAATGTACTTGGAACTCCTCAGAAGAATCTGATTTTTGGTGAGGGGAGAGAGATATAAGCTCATTTAGGAACGACATGAACATGCTGCGTAGGTAGCTGTTTATCAGTAAATATCTCCACTGAGATTAAGAAAAGCAGTAGCTTAATAAATTAAGTACTTCCTGGTATGGTTACTGTACTGGTAACTCCCCAAAAGAATCTGGATTGTTGAGGGAACAGAGTAAAAAGCTCATTTAGGACCTGCACTTACGGAGGGGGTAGGCAGCTGTATATCAGGGAGTAAACCTTCTGAGAATAAAAACAGCTGGAGCTTTTAAGGTAATTACACAGAGGAAAGGATAATGTACTGGTAACTCCTCAAAAGAATCTGATTTGTGGTGAGGGGAGAGAGATAAAAGCTCATTTAGGAACGACATGAACATGCTGCCTACGTAGCTGTTTATCAGTAAATATCTCCACTGAGATTAAAAAAAACAGTAGCTTAATAAATTAAGTACTTCCTGGTAGGTTTACTGTACAGGTAACTCACCAAAAGAATCTGGATTGTTTTGAGGGAACTGAGAAAAAGCTCATTTAGTACCTGCACTTACGAAGGGGGTAGGCAGCTGTATATCAGGGAGTAAACCTTCTGAGAATAAAAACAGCTGGAGCTTCTTAAGGTAATTACACAGGAGAAAGGATAATGTACTGGGAACTCGTCAGAAGAATCTGATTTGTGGTGAGGGGAGAGAGATAAAAGCTCATTTAGGAACGACATGAACATGCTGCGTAAGTCGCTGTTTATCAGTAAATATCTCCACTAAGATTAAGAAAAGCAGTATCTTAATAATTTAAGTACTTCCTGGTATGGTTACTGTACTGGTAACTCCCCAAAAGAATCTGGATTGTAATGAGGGAACAGAGAAAAAAGCTAATTTAGGACCTACACTTACGAAGGGGGTAGGCAGCAGTATATCAGAGAGTAAACCTTCTGAGAATAAAAACAGCTGGAGCTCGTTAAGGTAATTACACAGGGGAATGGATAATGTACTGGGAACTCCTCAGAAGAATCTGATTTGTGGTGAGGGGAGAGAGATAAAAGCTCATTTAGGAACGACATGAACATGCTGCGTAGGTAGCTGTTTATCACTAAATATCTCCACTGAGATTAAGAAAAGCAGTAGCTTTATAAATTAAGTACTTCCTGGTATGGTTACTCTACTGGTAACTCCCCAAAAGAATCTGGATTGTTGTGAGGGAACAGAGAAAAATGCTCATTTAGGACCTGCACTTACGAAGGGGGTAGGCAGCTGTATATCAGGGAGTAAACCTTCTGAGAATAAAAACAGCTGGAGCTTGTTAAGGTAATTACACAGGGGAAAGGATAATGTACTGGGAACTCCTCAGAAGAATCTGGTTTGTGGTGAGGGGAGAGAGATAAAAGCTCATTTAGGAACGACATGAACATACTGCGTAGGTAGCTGTTTATTAGTAATATCTCCACTGAGATTAAGAAAAGCAGTAGCTTAATAAATTAAGTACTTCCTGGTAAGGTTACTGTACTGGTAACTCCCCAAAAAGAATCTGGATTGTGGTGAGGGAACAGAGAAATAAGCTCATTTAGGACCTTCACTTACGAGGGGGGTAGGCAGTTGTATATCAGGGAGTAAACCTTCTGAGAATAAAAAACAGCTGGAGCTTGTTAAGGTAATTACACAGGGGACAGGATAACGTACTGGGAACTCCTCAGAAGAATCTGATTTGTGGTGAGGGGAGAGAGATAAAAGCTCATTTAGGAACGAAATGAACATGCTGCGTGGGTAGCTGTTTATCAGTAAATATCTCCACTGAGATTAAGAAAAGCAGTAGCTTAATAAATTAAGTACTTCCTGGTATGGTTACTGTCCTGGTAACTCCCCAAAAGAATCTGGATTGTGGTGAGGGAACAGAGAAAAAAGGTCATTTAGGACCTGCTCTTACAAAGGGGTAGGCAGCTGTGTATCAGGGAGTAAACCTTCTGAGAATAAAAACAGCTGGAGCTTGTTAAGGTAATTACACAGGGGAAAGGATAATGTACTGGGAACTCCTCAGAAGAAACTGATTCGTGTTGAGGGGAGACAGATAAAAGCTCATTTAGGAACGACATGAACATGCTGCCGTAGGTAGCTGTATATCAGTAAATATCTCCACTGAGATTAAGAAAATCACTAGCTTAATAAATTAAGTACTTCCTGGTATGGTTACTGTACTGGTAACTCCCCAAAAGAATCTGGATTGTGGTGAGGGAACAGAGAAAAAAGCTCATTTAGGACCTGCACATACGAAGGGGGTAGGCAGCTGTATATCAGGGAGTAAACCTTCTGAGAATAAAAACAGCTGGAGGCTTGTTAAGGTAATTACACAGGGGAAAGGATAATGTACTGGGAACTCCTCAGAAGAATCTGATTTGTGGTGAGGGGAGAGAGTTAAAAGCTCATTTAGGAACGACAGGAACGTGCTGCGTAGGTAGCTGTTTATCAGTAAATATCTCCACTGAGATTAAGAAAACAGTAGCTTAATAAATTAAGTACTTCCTGGTATGGTTACTGTACTGGTAATTCCGGAAAAGAATCTGGATTGTGGTGAGGGAACAGAGAAAAAAGCTCATTTAGGACCTGCACTTACGAAGGGGGTGGGCAGCTGTATATCAGGGAGTAAACCTTCTGAGAATAAAAACAGCTGGAGCTTGTTAAGGTAATTACACAGGGGAAAGGATAATGTACTGGGCACTCGTCAGAAGAATCTGATTTGTGGTGAGGGGAGAGAGATAAAAGCTCATTTCGGAACGACATGAACATGCTGCGTAGGTAGCTGTTTATCAGTAAATATCTCCACTGAGATTAAGAAAAGCAGTAGCTGAATAAATTAAGTACTTCCTGGTATGGATACTGTACTGGTAACTCCCCAAAAGAATCTGGAGTGTGGTGAGGGAACAGAGAAAAAAGCTCATTAGGACCTGCACTTACGAAGGGGGTAGGCAGCTGTATATCAGGGAGTAAACCTTCTGAGAATAAAAACAGCTGGAGCTTGTTAAGGTAATTACACAGGGGAAAGGATAATGTACTGGGAACTCCTCAGAAGAATCTGATTTGTAGTGAGGGGAGAGAGATAAAAGCTCATTTAGGAACGACATGAACATGCTGCGTAGGTAGCTGTTTATCAGTAAGTATCTCCACTGAGATTAAGAAAAGCAGTATCTTAATAAATTAAGTACTTCCTGGTATGGTTACTGTACTGGTAACTCCCCAAAAGAATCTGGATTGTGGTGAGGGAACAGAGAAAAAAGCTCATTTAGGACCTGCACTTACAAAGGGGGTAGGCAGCTGTATATCAGGTATTAAACCTTCTGAGAATAAAAACAGCTGGAGCTTGTTAAGGTAATTACACAGGGGAAAGGATAATGTACTGGGAACTCCTCAGAAGAATCTGATTTGTGGTGAGGGGAGAGAGATAAAAGCTCATTTAGGAACGACATGAACATGCTGCGTAGGTAGCTGTTTATGAGTAAATATCTCCACTGGGATTAAGAAAAGCAGTATCTTAATAAATTAAGTACTTCCTGGAATGGTTACTGTACTGGTAACTCCCCAAAAGAATCAGGATTGTGTTGAGGGAACAGAGAAAAAAGCTCATTTAAGACCTGCACTTACGAAGGGAGTAGGCAGATGTATATCAGGGAGTAAACCTTTTGAGAATAAAAACAGCTGGAGCTTGTTAAGGTAATTACACAGTGGAAAGGATAATGTACTGGGAACTCCTCAGAAGAATCTGATTTGTGGTGAGGGGAGAGAGATAAAAGCTCATTTAGGAACGACATGAACATGCTGCGTAGGTAGCTGTTTATCAGTCAATATCTCCACTGAAATTAAGAAAAGCAGTAGCTTAATAAATTAAGTACTTCCTGGTATGGTTAGTGTACTGGTAACTCCCCAAAAGAATCTGGATTGTGGTGAGGGAACAGAGAATAAAGCTCATTTAGGACCTGCACTTACGAAGGGGGTAGGCAGCTGTATATCACGGAGTAAACCTTCTGAGAATAAAAACAACTGGAGCTTGTTAAGGTAATTACACAGGGGAAAGGATAATGTACTGGGAACTCCTCAGAAGAATCTGATTTGTGGTGAGGGGAGAGAGATAAAAGCTCATTTAGGAACGACATGAACATGCTGCGTAGGTAGCTGTTTATCAGTAAATATCTCCACTGAGATTAAGAAAAGCAGTAGCTTAATAAATTAAGTACTTCCTGGTATGGATACTGTACTGGTAACTCCCCCAAAGAATCTGGATTGTGGTGAGGGAACAGAGAAAAAAGCTCATTTAGGACCTGCACTTACGAAGGGGGTAGGCAGCTGTATATCAGGGAGTAAACCTTCTGAGAATAAGAACAGCTGGAGCTTGTTAAGGTAATTACACAGGGGAAAGGATAATGTACTGGGAACTCCTCAGAAGAATCTGATTTGTGGTGAGGGGAGAGAGATAAAAGCTCATTTAGGAACGACATGAACATGCTGCGTAGGTAGCTGTTTATCAGTAAATATCTCCACTGAGATTTAGAAAAGCAGTAGCTTAATAAATTAAGTACTTCCTGGTATGGTTACTGTACTGTTAACTCCCCAAAAGAATCTGGATTGTGGTGAGGGAACAGAGAAAAAAGCTCATT